>NC_079154.1:52593445-52897552 GCF_947563725.1 Argiope bruennichi | reverse complement strand
TTAATACACATGCAAAAAAAATCATAACTCAAGTGAATAATTAGCAAAAGATTTTTAATTGAGTCCATCATCCCCTTAAGATGTTTACTTGAAAGAATTCCTTTTCTTCTCTCCCCCCCCCTCCTCCTGGGGGGGGGGAGGAGAGGAAGCTAAGGAACGGCGAATTTCGTTCATATTCAGTATATTGGCAAAATTTACAGTTCACCTTTGCATTCATAAACTAATTCATTATTTTTAAGATTTTCCTACCTGAATAGTTAATGACAAATATGCTAGCCGTTTTTTGTGGAACTGTGTTAAAAGCGTGTATACAAAAAAAAATTGAAAGGGGAAAAAAGATTGAAAAGAAATAAAAATAAATATAGTCTGTTCCTTTAAAAAAATCTAAGCATTTCATAATAATTCGGCAGTTTATAAGCATTTTTTAATTATTAAGAAAGGTATAAATTCATGAAGATCGTATTAAGTGAAAACAGTATTAATTCGTAACATGAAACCCTCAATCCATTTTAAAAATTTATTCATGTTTTTTTTTAATGTTTCTAACAAATCCAGCGCTTGTTTCCACCGTTCCTTTACACTGGCACTCAGCACTGTTATTCCAATGTTTACACAAATCATTATGGGAAAAAAAAATTCACGACTTCGAGAAAGTTGAAGAAACTCTATCACTATAAAATCACCGTCATACTTTACTCTCCTAGACAACATGACTGTAGAAGACCTGCTAGTTCTTTTAATACTCCAACTGTGTATATACTCATTGAAGGAAATCGTGAGTTGCTCTATTTCTTCAGGTGTATTGTGCACGTTGTAAAATCAAACGTTGACTTTTATATATATGTTTTAGTATGTAGAAATCAAAATTGCATTTTTATATAATGTGTTATATTGTTTGCGTTTAACTAGATCATGATTCTTTTCTTTTTTCCTTGTTTAATCAAATGTGTTTTTTAGTAAAGGCATGTGACATCTGTTTTATGTTGAATTTTCCTTCTATTGAAGATTCGAGAGAGTAACATATCGTAATGAGTAAACATTAAGAATGAAACTAATAACAAATTAAGAGAATATGCCTGTGCCTGATGTAATAAACATGCCAAATGAGGTCGTTAAGAAAGAGAAAGATACATACATTATTCATAACAAGATCTGGTCGTTTAAGGCGAAAATTTACAGTAAATTAATAAATGGATGTACCGACTCGCTTGCTGTATTTATTCATTTAAATAATCTTTACCTTAATGAAATTAGGAATGATAATTTATATGAAGGTAATGATTTCTTAAGAAATGAAGGTAATTTTCTTTAAGATTTATATAATAACCTCCTTTAACGAACAACTGGTTATTGGAATTGAATTAAATCGCTTGCAAATAACTGGATGTTTATAATTCCTTAACAAAATCAAATTGTATCGGGTAATTTTACACGTGTTTTGATATTATCCTTTCACTTATTCTGTTTAATATACACAGGAACCTTTCGATTTGAGTCGAGTCCCCCAAAATCGTAGTGCCATTAAAAACTTGATATTTTTTAATTACCTCTTTCAAATTGCACGTTAAGGTGATCTATCACTGTAATTATTAGTAAGAATAATTAATTAAGGTAAGGTTAATCTAAGGTATTTCTTACGGTAAGGTAATTTTACTTTCTTATTCCTGATCTAAACAGCACAGATAATAAAAAGTATATTTCACTTACTTAGCTTTCAACAAAGGAAGAAAATCACGCAATTAAACACTTGAGAAAAACAATAAAAAAATTTTGAATTTCTTTACAGCAATCCAACCTATTATCGAAAATAACAATATATATATATATATATATATATATATATATATATATATATATATATATATATATATATATATATATATATATATATATATATATATATATATATATAATAATTGCTAATTTGTTAGAAACATTTTTCAAGTCAAGTAAAGACATAAGCAAAATATTAAAATAAAAGGAGAAAAAAAAGCATGTAAATTCAAGTCATACACTTTTGATTTGTTACATAAAAAGCTAAAAAAAAATTGAAAAAATATTCAAGAAAAAAGAATACATATAGAAAAATTTGATCTATCTCGTAGAGTTCATTTTCGGATAGATTTCAGAATGTATTGAAGGAATCACATTCATGGTAAATACATTTAAAAAGATGAAAAAGATTATCGCTTGATAAGTCCATTAAACGTGCCCATGATTTTTTTGTAGAGGTTTGAGGACTCGCATTTTTTTAGCTTAGGTTAGTTATATTAACTTCCTGTTTCAAAATAACACTAGGGCGATTTTGTGACACCTGAGATGACACCCACTCTCCAAACTTCCGTATCACACCAGTGGGAGGACATTTGGCCCCCAACGGATTTAACGTCAATTTTTTTTTTTTTCATATTTTTTAAGAACGGAAGGTTTTGATGAATGCGGGAAGCTTGAAGACGAGCAGAGAGGTTTATTTGCCTAGTGTTAGATTACTATAAAAAATGTGACTTTTATATCGAGCAATTTAACTATCAATATTATCACAAGCAAAGCTTCGTTTCGACAATTGTCCCTGCAATCAGTTTCCAATTTCATGGAGAATCATATTATCCCAGACAGAAGCACTCACTTATTGGCAGTAATTGAGGGCTGAATTGGATTAGCTTTAAGTAATAGCTAACTAGCTAAATCAATTTCAAAATTTATGAAAACAAAATTTCAGCTTTTTGATTCTATAGGGATTTGGTGGGCAGTACTAGGTCTTTTCCAGCAAAATGCAAATGGATTCCTTTGGAATTAGCTGAATTACTTAAAATGAACACCACATTTTAATTATTGATGATTGAATTTAACATTTCCCTAGACGCGTTTTCGGGGCCATTTCCAATATTCATTAATACCTAACACACGCACTACACTTCTCTGTATTATCCGCAAGCTAGAGCAAACCACTAAGAAATTGCAATGTACCAATAATGAATTACTAAAGTGTCCCATTTTGTCAGTCGCTGAACCGTCACATCTAACTATTACTCGTCTATTACAGCGTCCAATTCCATCTCTTGAGAACAAATCAGGTGTACACCAAATCTCATCCACCCCATCCTCATCCCCCCTGAAATTGGCGTGCTTTCAGCAGGACGCGAATTACCGACACAATGGCAGCACATCCCCCCTTTTCTGACTCATGGGTGGAGTAATCACGGTCTCATCACCTAATCGTTCAATTAACTCGGAGGGATTGGCCGGGGCGATGAGAACGATTGCAAAGTGCCGGATAGAATAGCTTTCTGAGAGGCCATTGTACCCTTCTGCCGGTGACAGGATCCTCACCACCCATTTTGTTAGGGAAAGGTCTGATTTCTGGAAAATTGTTTGGGGGGGGGGGTTAGATTGTTGCTATAGTCCCCCGGGAATCCTACCCCCTTCGAATCGACATCACTCAAATGATGAGAACAAAATTCAATCTTCTGTATGATGGAGTGTGTCTAGGCTTAATACATGTGAGAAAATTTAGTTTTTAAACAGTTGACTTTGTCATGTAGTAATTTTTGGATCTTCCAACAGATTTTACTTGTCCGAATAAAGAGTTATTTTGAGGAAATAATTACAAACAGTAGTTTTTCAATAGGCATGACAATATGTGCCCATATTAGCCCGGCAATCTCGCAGATCATATGACTTTTTTATATACAATGTCTTCATTTCTAGCTTTTATCGTTGAATGACGAAAATATATTTTTCGATCACATTTTTGATCATATTTTATTTCCACAATGTTACCGCCATGTTTCTTTTAAATCATTTGCATGTAAAGATATTATTTTTTTAAACAATTTTGATGTTAGAAAAAAGGATTCCGTGCTAATTTCAGATAATTTAAAGTTTTTAATGGAAAATCATCCAATTCATTATTTATTAATCAATTACAAATGCATATAATTTAAATAATGCAAATAAAAATCAGAAAAGGGGGAAAAAATTTGGGCGTGGCGATCAAACAGATCAGAATTATGTTGTGGCCTTTGGCGATGGATTATTGAAGCCAAAACTTTGTTCCTGATAGGTCTGTAAGAATGGTTAAAAAATCACGAAACTGTTACAATATGATTTGAAGGCGTGGCATAAAATATACTAGATACCATAAAATATACCTAAAGGATCCCCCACGCTAAATATTTTTAAAGAAGGTTTTCCGAAATTATGAAATTTTTTCTCAAGTCATTTTAATTTTCAATATCTAAATGTAAGGAACGTTTTAAAAATGAACGCAGCTAATAATAATTTTGATCATATAAAAGTAGTGAAATTGAATACACGTAGTTTTTGGATCATTGTATTCAAAATAATTCAATATTTTTTTCTGTGATTGTTAGGCCAACAATGGAATCAATGTATACTCATGTGATATACATCAAATTTACTCTATCAATTTTATTTTGAAATCCATTCTTATCTTGTTTCTTCAAATAAAAGACAGATCGAAGTAAAATGAAAATTGAATATTAAAAATAATGTGCATTTATAAACAATAAAACTTTTTTTAATTATAAATCATTTAGCAATGCAGGCAAAAATAGAAAAAATTAAAACATAAAATTCAGCTGTGCTTAATTTGATTAAAGAATCCATTCTTTTCAGATCAGACGAAACTTGTGAAAATTGAAAAGTAATGTATTAAAAAGTTCATTTGTCTATTTTTCTATTTAGATGTTACTACTTCCTAATCTAAATTATTCGTCATTTTATAATTTACAGTTTTATTCTTAAATCTTCTCTTTTAAGTTTAATTTTAAAATTCATCAATAGATGGCGGTAACATACATTCTTGAATATTAGCTTTCATTTAGAAATGGGAATTCCAGTTGCGAATATTCTCAAGTGTACATCAGTTCACAGTAAATTTAGTGTAGCAATTTTCAAATACTTTCATGCATTTAATATAAAAAATGGAATATTACTAATGTAAAAAATAAAGGATAGATTAAAAAATATTGGGGTTTTACTAATTATATAAAACAAACATCTCTTAAAATAATAAATTCTCACTTTGTGGCATTAATTCTTTTTTAAAAAATGAATTCCAATCTAATATGCACGTTTTTTAAAAATTAAATTTGGAAGAAATCAAACTCCTAAATTACTCTGAAATATAGTTATTATAAATACTTTAGCCTTATTATTATTATTATTGATAATATAAATAGCTCTACATATTTTTTAAGAGTTTTTCCTACTTTGATTTTGTAATCCTTTTTCCCAATTTCATATTTTTAGTACCTACAATAAACTAGTTTGTAAGTATAAAATTATTCATAAATTTCTCTGATTTTAAAATTTAAAATTCTTATTGCAATTTTATACTGATTTTAAATTTCTTTTCACATTAACTTTATAGCCAAAGAAATTTTACTTTTTTCTTCCTATTTTTGTTTACTTAAAAATAAACTTGATGTTTTTGCAAAAACTTTTTTAACACAAATTTCAAAAATGATTTTTTTTTAAATCGTTCATATGTTATAATTTTTATATACTTTACGTTTCCTTTCTCCACTTAAAATTTATTTTTAAAATAACTCTATCTAAAAAACATTTTAAAGCGCCAAGCTATTAAATTATATCGACACATTCAAAAACTCTGTCAGGAAGGAAAAAAAAATGAATTCTTAATAGTCAGAAAGTTACAAAAATAATAATAAATACCATTAATCTTCTTAGACACCAATAATTTTATGAAAAATTCATTACTTATAAAGGCATTAAATAAATCAGTTTTGTTTATTACTTTTTAATCGATAATTTGACTTTCATATAAATTCAGTTTTAATTCCAAAATCCACATTAAAGAAAACATCTTTAACAAAAATTCAATTTTCCGATATCCGCTCCAGCGGTTAATAAAAACAGCAAACGATAATTCCCATCGAGTCGAAGTTGAAGTCTTTTCCCATTATCATTCACTTCGATTTTAAAGCAATGCATAACTTGAACCCAACATCTGTGCTTCTTCCAATTAGCCTTATTAGAATTCGGTCTTCACATTTCATTCTAGCCATTTCATTTCATCTGCGCCACCTGGGATATTAAAATTACTCTTCGTTTATTAATAATCGTTTTCCCGCTAAAATGTTTAGATTATTGAAAGAGAAGCAACTGAATTAATTTGAGATATATAAATGATCTGGTAAAGATGGCGCCGACGAAGGAAATTAATGAATGTTTGAAAGACTTTCGGTTAGATTGTTTCTGCATTGTTTAACAGGGTAGAGTGGTTCAATCATAATTCATTTTAATATGATTAAAATAACGATGCATTAATTACACTAGAAATTTTCCTAATTTGTTTTGTTTCTTTTTCTGGTAATGTTGGATAATTTAATTTATTGAAATGAATTATGAATCTAATAATTTAAATTTTTAGAATAACTTTCTTTTAGGAAAAATGCATTTTATTAACTTGACTCCTGTTAAGTGCTTTTAAAGTTGCATAATTAATTTGTTTTTGATTTGTTATGGAGTTACTTATTCATTAAAAAAATTAATATGGAGTAATTTTTACTACGTTACACACTGGGATTTAAAGATAAAATCTCTAACGGAACTTACTTTGCGGTTCATAAAGTGGAGAATGGTTCTTTTTCTTTTATCTAATGAATATTTGATTACATTTCTTAATTAAATTGATTCTAGAGAATATTTGATTTGATTTTCTTTATAGTTTTTTTAGTTAATATGATTTTAGTTTTTATATTAGACCTTTAATTATGCTCTCTATTCGTTCTTAAAGTTGTTTTAATATTTTACTATTGTTTTTTTTTATTTACGTTTGTATCATTCGTGTTCGTTTGCATTATTTTAGTTAATCTGATGCTCACCATATTGAATTCTTTTTTAATTTCTGATATGTTTATTTACTTAAATTATTTTTATTTATACAGTAATTTTTTGTATTAATAAGTATTTATTTATTAATAAATATATAAAAGTGCGCTTGAAATGTTATATGCCTAAACAAACTCAGTGTATAGTATCAAATGAATTTAAAAATTTCCTTTCGAATTTTCATGATTCATGTTTTTAACAAATCAAGATTTATGAGTGAAAACGAAAAATGTATTTACACAGCTATAGTTTTTCTACTTTGTATTAAAATAAGAACTAATTCACGCATTTTTACTTAACTCACATATTTATATATTTCTGACGTCATATGTATTGATTCTATCAAATAATTCCGCGATTTTTATTGATTTAAAGTAGGCAGGTGTGTTATCTTTTGGTTAAAAAAAAGATATCAAGTGAAAAATAGAATTCTTATAGAAAAATAATCCAAATCATTCTGGTAACAGAAAAACTACTTTTCATCATATGCGATTCAGAAATTAATAATTTATAATCGATTGAAACAATCTAAATTGCATCAAAAATGTTTTTTTATTTTATTTATGAATTTATTTTTATTGTAAAATCCAATTCATTTATCTTATTCTGCTTCATTTCGCAATTCATTGAATTAAATAACTTAAATATTGCTTTGGAAATATTTTGTTATTAAGATGAATAAAAAAAATGGTTATATGAAAAACGAAAGAGATGAACATTATATCTGGTAATGAATCAGTGATATTCAGCCATTAACTGCCAAAAAGGGTTCTTTTTAAAAATTTTTAGCCGGATAAGTTATATATATGTTAATAAGCTATATATAAATTATGTATATTCAAATTATGTTTTGTTTTTAAAATCTATACTTGTATAAAGCTCAGTGTGTGTGTGTGTGTGTGTGTGTGTGTGTGTGTGTGTGTGTGTGTGTGTTGGTGCTCTACAGGGCCGATCGTTCGACCTACAGCTACCAAATTTGGCACATGCATACCTTGGAGGTCGGGAATGTGCATCTGGGGTCCCTTTTTTTTGAATTTTTAATTAAAATTTTAATTATTAATTAAAACTAACTTTAACAAAAACACTTTTCATTTCCCCACAGCCAAATGAGTAAGGCTTCAGTTGTTATTTTTTCCCACGCTAACAAGGATAGGCTTAACATATTTTCGGCAGATTATTTCAAACGATTCTGTTTATTTTCTTAGTGTTTGATGCATTTAAAATCGAACACTGTTAATCAAGCGATCTGCTCATGATAAATCTGAGAAAATTTTATTGACAAATTCTTGAGATATTACATAAATTAAGAAAGATATTCTTTAGTACCCATAAGATTTAAATGCTCAGTGACTCTGTTTTCAGTAATCACAATATTAAAAAAAATGCTTTGTTTCAGTAAAAAATATTATTATATTAATTGCAGATTAATCATTTCCTCTTTAATTTACAGCATAAATTCTACGGGAGCTAACAGAAAATTAGAGAGATACATATTATGTTATGACTGAAGGCCTTTATAATATTATGAGTAAATTATATGACTATCAAAATTTGAAGTTTTAAAATATTTTAATGAAGAAGCTATTAAAGTAGGAATTACATAAATTATTTAATTATTAAAATTTTCATGAGCATTAAGATTAGTGAACCGGCTGGTCGCCAAAGGCGGCTAGTATTTAATATTTTTAGTAAAGATATTGTATAAATTAGTCAAAAACAATCATTTCAATAACAAACAAAAGACCGAGTATGTAACAGATTATGACTATAACTTCTAAACTGCATATATATATATATATATAAACTGCATACAATATTTTATTATAATATAAAAACTAAACAAAAAAATATAAGTTTTGAAGATGACGATTCTGTTCCATTCTACTTACAGACGAATTTCAAATTTGTTCGCTTATCGTAAAGAAACGAAGCACAGAACACACACTTTCTGCTACACACAATATCGACTGACATGCATAGGAAAAAAAACTTAAATGTTACTCGTACATGGGGGTCATGGCAACTAATGGGTTAAGAAGTTTATATTTATAGAACGGGACATAATAAAACTCGCCAATTGAATGAAAAAACCGAAATCATAAATTTTCTTTAATAATCATTATTATTATTATTTTATTAATAAAAAATTGATATTCTTTATTGATAAAAAATGCCCGCCTCTTCTTTCGGTTTTTTTTTTTTCTGAATTTTATTACATAATTTTTTTATGTATTTATTTTCCTATTCAATTAGATATAGTAGCTACCATGATTACATATTTTAGACTTTAGAAACAGCGAAAAGTAATTTTTTCCATTCCGTTGCCAGTTGGATAGAAAAAAAGTTGTAATAATAATAATAATACACCGCAGAATATTTTCTGAAAACTTATCCATAAACACTCACATTTCGAAATCCAATTATGAAAGGTGCAGACGACATTTATTTTTAATTTCCCATCACGCTATACTATTTAATGTTGTCACTTTATATATGTCGTATTTAATTATGGGACACACTAATGACGGAACAGCAGGGGAGAGAGGATAAAGAGAAAAAAAATAATAAAAGGGAGGGAAAAGAAAATTAAATGGGAAAGAAAACGAAAACAAAACTTTGTCATCAACAGCCGGCAGTTCTATAGTTTATTTTTCATTCTTTTCACTTTTTTTATTCTATTATTTTTTTTCCCCACACTTCCCTTTTTCCCTTCATTTATTAATGCTCTACACTTCTCTGCTTACCCTCCCCACCTATTCGCTTGCTCCAGTCACGTGATGATATTCTCCCCCTTCCCCATCTATGCTAGAAGTTGACGTTAATAGCCGTAAAGGGAAAAGTAGTAGGGTGAAAAAAAATCTACATAATTCGGCAGTTTGTTAGAAAAGCCTTCTCTTAACTCACTCGCCAAACGAACTTTCTCAGTTTCTGGAGAGGGGGGGGAGGGGTCAAAATGGCGGGAAACACCAAAAAAGAACTTCTTTTCCATCAGTAGTAGTTGCCAGGTGGTATTCGACTATGTTCCCATCGTTTTGCTATTTTTTAATTCGCTGTAATTAAGTGAGATAATACCCAATCGTGTTTTAAGTGCATTAGCGATTTTTTTTTATTATTTATTTATTCACTTTCGTCCTTTTGTTGCTTATGTTTTTTTAAATTTTCTAAATGGCGAATATAATGGAGGTGGTTCTTTTCCTATGCGGGTTCTAATAGACTAATTAAATGTAATTTTTCACTTGTCAAGTGAGAAAATCTTTTTCGTAGATTGCTGTTATTATGTCTAATTATTTAGTTAGTTTGTTATGCTGTTATATCCGCTGCGTATTAACATTTTTATATTACATGTTCTCTTTATAGCCAGTCACTTACTTGGAATGCTTTTACTGTGTAAAGGTTTTATGATTTCACCTTGCATATTTTTCAATTTCTTATTGCTTTATTGTTTTACTTTTTTCGTCGTGCTGGTTTTGATGATAAGGCTAATATAAGGTTTGTCATTTTTTTACTGCTCATTGAAAATGTTCTTTCACTTTGTTTGATTGCATTTATAAATAACTTTTGATTAATATTTATTATATATGTTACCGTTAAAGTATGAAATCCCTTATTTTATAGAATACCTAGTTATTCTATGAAATAACTGATCGTGTAAAATCTCTAAAGTGAAAATATCTAAAGATCGTGTAAAAGATCTAAAGTGTAAAACTCTCTTGTATTTCATGGTTTAACTAGTTATTTCATAGAATAACGATCGTCAGCCCGTTAAAGTGTAAAATTATCTATATCATATATCTCGCACGACAAATACATTTACCTTCCACCCCTACTGCATTTATGAACTACAGCTCAAAGTTTAGGTACTGGTCAGGGATTTAAAAAATGTTCGTGTAAAACCCAGTGTGTCAACAAAAAATGTTTTTGTTTTAGAAATAATGTTCTTTGCAATTCCAAGTGTCATTTTAATAATCCTTGTTGTAATAAATGATTTTCTGGTACGTTTCCATAAATACCATTTATACGCTGCATAAATGAGATAAATTGCTTCTTTTTCATTTTAATTGTCTATCATTAGTTTAATTTCATTTTAGATAAATTGTTTATTTTACACTTTAACTGTCTCTCATTAATTAATTTATAGAATACCTAGTTATTTCATAGAATAACTAGTTAAAGTGTCAAATTAATAACATATTACACACTTTAACGGACACGATCAGTTATTTCATGGAATAACTAGGTATTCTATGAAATAACTGCATTATATACTTTAATGCTAACATATATAATTTAAATTAGAATTACAGATTTATTTTTTGGGTATTTTAATTTTTTCATTTTGAACATCAATATACGTACATAACGTTGCACCACTGTCTGTAACGCTGGGCGAAGTTAAAAATGTCCCCACCCTTTTATTTTACTTCATTATCGGATGTGGAATCCTAACTTCTATTTTGACATCAAGAAATTGTGGCAATTTTTTTCAGATTGACTGATAAATGGCAGAAATCGAAGAGCTGAAGTCTGCATTATATATATATATATATATATATATATATATATATATATATATATATATATATATATATATATACAAAAGTATTATTGTTATTTTTGTTATTGTATTTTTACTTTGTTGTGGTTAATTTCTTCTAATTTGTTGTTTTGTATTTCCTTTCTGTTAAAATGGTATATCTCTTGGAGCATAATTTCAGGGGATTTTCGGGTCACGAGGAATCATTATTAGACAATGTCTGTATTTCCTCACAGAAAAAATCCCTTTCTTTGAATCTCTGCCTGAGGGTGACCCTTGAAAAAGTCTTCAGGCCGGATTCTTTTTTTATATTTTTTACATTTTTTTTTTTGGTTTAATTTTTATTTGATTTTTTGTTTTTCCTATTAACTTGATTCTAATACTTTTGTATCAATTCATCTGTGTTTTAGAAGTAGCTGCAATTGCGCTCTCTAAATACTATGAAGTTCTTTTTTGGTTTTAGTTTAAATAGGTTATAAATTTTAGTTGCGATTTCGAAACTGTTTCGTTTCGTTTTCAAACTTTTTCTTACTTAAGATTGGTT
Source organism: Argiope bruennichi (assembly GCF_947563725.1). Taxonomy (NCBI): domain Eukaryota; kingdom Metazoa; phylum Arthropoda; class Arachnida; order Araneae; family Araneidae; genus Argiope; species Argiope bruennichi. Next base: position 52,885,595 of record NC_079154.1, on the reverse strand, counting down.
ATATATATATATATACATAGTATACTGCTAAAATTTATTTTCGGCGTTGTTGTTTTTTTATTAGCCATTGCATTTATTTTATTCTGATAGAGAATTATTCTTTTTTTTTCTATCTGATTTTAATGATTAATTTTGATTTAAGTGCATTTAATATATTATACATAGAAATAAATACCATTGCAAGAAAACGAAACTATTATTATATTACTATAATTACATTTACAACTAAGGTGTATTGCATTTATTATTATTATTATTTCTTAAGCATGTGCATAACATCTTCTACTACAACTTTCGTTACTTAGTCTGTGACAATCAGACCTGAGTTAACTGCTAACAAAACAATAGCCTACGTAGATTGGACCATTTTCTAATTTTCAATTCTTTTTCAAGCTGAAAACATTTTCACGACTTTTATTTCATTAAAAAAAAATATTTGATATTTCCTTAAAATTTTAAAACAAATAAATGAATTAATGATAAATTTCTTTAAAAATTCAATTTAATTCGGATATTTTTAGAAATTTTTTGAAATATCTGAAACCAAGATGATTTTCTGCACAGCTTTTACTGACAAGTATCCAAGAATTGAAAAGGAGAGGAAAAATACTGAAGTCTTTGTAGGTTTATTGCATATTATTTCGTAATAAATATTTTGGAAATAATTATTTTGTATTGAACTCTGCTTAAATGAAACTAAAAGTTTTCCAAATGACAAAAACAACTTTTAGGAGGCCTACGATCTGCGCAAATGAGAGTTAGACGAGGTATATCATCATCATAGTTCTCTGAGTAATTATGTCATATTTGCGTAATTGATCCCTGGTAATTTCTTTTTATTATAAAGACGGGCTTCTTTTTCATTAACCCTAGTTATTAGGCGATGTCTTTGCAGCCTTACTAAATTAATGGAAGTAAATACTGAAAATAAGTTCAGAAGCAGTAAACATGCGTGCATCATCATCAATAAAAGAAGACAGTTCAAAGGAGATTTCTCATCATCAATAAAAGAAGAAAAAGGTTCAAAGAAAATTCTTCGTCATCAATAAAAGAAAAAAACATTTTTGACACTCTTAAAATTGCAAAAACCATGAATCTTTATACTTGATCTCGAAATGAATATTAGATTGAAGTTTTAAAGCTGATATATCACGATATCTCATGAAACATGATATTTTTCTTTGTGGCTTTCTCTTACTTTTCACTACGTCTGACGACTGTTTCATTTGTAATTAATCCATCCATTAAAATCCAGTTCACTAATTTCAAGATTTTTTTTTTTTTTTACTAAGACCGTAATAAAATAATCACTTTTGTATTTGTACTCAATGTGTTAAGTAAATGAATTTAAGTCAAAAATTGATGAACTCCAATATTTTTCGAGTAATGAAAGCCGTTGTATTTCAATAAAATACCGAATTCATAATTCACAAAAATATTTGTTTCGACATATGTATATCATTTATATGGTTGGAGATATCATTTGTCTATAATTTTCTTCATATATTTTTTTTATGTTTATTGAAAAACAGTTTATCTCTAACAAAGCAGAAAGTGGAAATTATCCAAATCCATCCAGATTTTATGAAAAAGCGAGTCAGATTTCATCAAACTTTACAATTATAGATAACGTTCAAAATATTACACTCCCTACCAAAATTTATTATGTAACTGAGTATCGAAAGATTATTGTTTGATCGTTTTATAACTTATACGCAAATGTCCTTGTACGCAAAAGCCACATTATCGTCTATGCAATATTCAAAAGGAAACTATTAAAAAACTGCAGAGAAAGGGGCTAAGATATACGTTGGTAAAATCAAAGTTACAAATAAAAGTTGGAACTGAGTTGAGCCGGCGCTAAATTTTAATGTGCAAACCATAGGAGCACGATTTCGAGATATGACTCACCAAAAGATTAATCTTGTAGAGCGCTCATTTTATTGCATACTAAATCAACGAGGTGCTACAGTTTAAAGAAAGGAGTATCTAGTCAAAATATTTACGTGATCTGGCCAAGGTTCAAAATTACAAAATCCATCTCAAAATAACCCTCGTGTAGCTTCCAAAAACTTAACTAACTAAACTAACAAAAATAGTATTTGTATCTGTATAGCTATTTAAATAAAATGTTTCCGAAAATTTCTGATTTTTTTATATATATATAAATTTTACTTATTAAAATATTCGATTTGCACATATTTTTTTCATTGATCTAATGGATTAAATGCAAGTATTGTATTGGTTAAAAATAGGTTAACCTGGAAATATTTATTGTTTATTTATATATAAATTAAGATGTTTGTACATGAGAGGTTAAATAAGTTCTCAATCAAATTAATTAAGTTGTAAAATTGTATATTTTATAAAATTATTATAATTATTATTTAATAGAATGGTTATGTAATAGAATTATTATTAGGATTGTTTAATAGAATTGTCTAATGGAAATTTTATTAAGTAGAGCGTAGTATTAGTAATAGAAATAATATACTGATGCCAAACAAGATACAAAGCAGACAGAATTTTAGTTAATGAACATAAGTTACAAAGATTTTTTTGCCAAATTTTTTTATTTATCCTGTAAAAATCATATTTTAGTCTGAAAAATTAAATTTACTAAGGGTTACAAGATGCTATAACTCATTTATTTATTTTTAAATAAAGTAGAAAACTACTTAGCTTCTTTTATTTAGCTTTCACATAAATTTATTCTCAACATAAAAGAAATTTTTTTATCTTTTTATTTATTTACTGAATGAGAAATGTTATTCGTAAGCTAATAAAATGAGTTAAAACCCAGACGAACTTATTTTGTTATTTTCGTCTGCCAGTAATATGTCTTGGCTTATAAAAATACATTTCTGAAAAACATGAAAGAAATTCACATGGAAATTTTGAAACATTCTAAATCTTTCATATTTTTTTTAACTTCTGTAACATTTCGTATTCGTCAAGTTTTGAGTTTTATTGATCAAGATGTTATTTTTTTCCTCTTGGTTTAAGCATATCTTAAGAGCAAGGCTCTTTCAATTTAAAATCAAACTTTCGATATTTCGAAAGAGTTGATTTTTTTTTTTTGGTATGGATTCAAATACGTAGAATTTTATAAATTCTTATATAGAGATTTTTTTCCAATGAAATTTGCTATGAATATTTTCTTCGACTTAAACCTTTGGATTATTACAGACTGCTAAGGATTTAAAATGTGTTCGTAATTCTACTTATTGATAGGAATCATTTAAAATATAAATCGTAACGTCATTCCAAAAATGTAAGAAATTTAATAATTATTTTTAAATATAATGTTTTTATCAAGGATTCTATATTTAAAGAATAATTTTAGTAAATAGTTTTTTTTTTTTAAATCTGAAATACACTTTAAAACAAACGAATATTTTCTTTCATTTTTATTTATTATTGACGGTACAACAAAATTTCATTTACCTATATACAAAATACCTTATAGCTGTGTGCATGTGCGTGCGTATGTGTGCGTGCGCGTGTGTGCAAACATAATTTTGCATGTGCCTGGTCGGAATGACCTTTATTTCACGAGAGCTATAATTTTTACAAAGGGATGAAGTGTAGAATACGTCTTTCGTGCCAGAACACAAGAGAAAAAGCCACAGTAATTTTTCCCTTTAATGATTTTACTCGGAGATTCTGATAGACATTTCTTTGACACGTGTCAACTTTGGAAAGGGAATATTAAAAAGGAATCTTTGAAAGAAATACGTAGATGTTAGGGATTTTTGTCCCTCGCTCTGAGCGTGAAAGATTGCAGTGGTAAGCAATTTTTTTATAGTGCATGTTAGAAATAATTTTTTAAAAAAAAGCGGGTTTTAGATCAGGTAATAAGATAAAATTTGTAGAAGAACAAAACTCTTTATAACTTCATTATGAGGTAGATGACAATAGTTGACTAATGTCAGGAACAGTTATTTAATTATTTTCTAAGTTCAATATTTCACAACACGAACACGAACTTACATGACACACACTTGATTGCACTATAATTATGACCCCCCAAGACGGATCATAGGAAATATACCCTGATATTAATAAGACAACGTCGTCTGTTGTATCAAAATAGAAACTAGTAGAGTTATTTAACCCCTAAAAGTTTTAGAATAAAGTAACACGGACTGATTTAAGATAAACATTAGAAGATTAATTAAGATTTAAATTAGATTAAAAAATATCATTACATATATTTCTGCCAATATAGCTATACTGTCTATTAGGAATATTCTTACGACATGGACGTTTATTGAAATAACGCTTTAGTGTTTAATCTATTAATAAAAATACCAATTTCATAATCTGAATTATTTCATCAATACTTAAATTATCTGTATAGTTTAAAACCCGACATTCTATCCAATGCTTAGATATTTATATTCGAAGTAGGAAACGATTATATTTCGTACATTTTCTAGGCATTCTGTGCAATGTTGAAAGACAAAACGTCAAAATATGAGATATATCGTCAATTACTTTTTATGAGAAATGAAATAACATGCAATTCAAAATAAAATAATTTCCTTTCATAGTTTATTTTATTTTCTTAATTAAGAAAAGCATAAGCTTTATTTTGTATAACTTTTATATTCCTTTACGTATTTGAAATAAAATATGTGTAATGACAAAGTTTATATTTTTTGTGAAATGCACTGCTTTTAAATGAAAGCCATTCTTTTACTAAATAACCTTTATTGTTCTGTAGAATGCTTAGGTATTATATGCAAATGTGGAAAATGTAAGAAGAATTCAATAATTCTCATATTTCATACTTCCCCTAAAAATACCTATTGTTTGCCAACGGATTCTAAAACCCTCCGCGCTTTTACGCATGCGTTAGGATGAATTTTATTCGGCAAAATAGGGGTGAGAAGAAAGACGAAAGGAGGAGATATTTACATTTAATAACTCCGGGAAAGGCATACATTCTTCCACGTGTCACCCCTTAGTGAGATAGAACCGCCGAAAAGGGGTCGTCTCAGAATTCTGAAACGAACAGTATCTATCATCGCTGACATCTGCATTCTATTCTTAACAAAATAATACATATTATGCTGAACATAGTAAAACATCTTTTTAGGAAATGATCATTTTCTTTCCACTTTTACTGTCTAAAGCAATTGATCGTCATCCAATACTCTGTTTATTGGTTTTATTTTACGTAATAACATTTCAAATGGATTTCATTCTTTTATACTGAGATGATCATCAACTTCCGAGCGGCGTCCATTGTATTGTGCTTGTCTGCTATTTTTTGACAGGAAATAAAATATTTTTTGCTAAATGAATTTATAAATGTAAAAGCAAAAGATATTTCAAACGTCACCAAAATGTAAAAGATAAAAGAATAACAATAGATTATAATTTTTTTTTCGATGGATTTTTTGGAATATTTATGTAGTGCTTGTTCATTTACATTTTATTTTTTAAAAAATGAATCAACATTTTGAAACAGATTATGTTAGATTTTATTCAGAATAAAATGTATTATCATGCAAAACAATTTTTTTTGAAATTTTATTTCTAATTTAATTTTAATTACAGAACTATCTTTTGCGAATTTATAAATTGTCCAAATATACATTTGGTAGCCATTGTAACTTAAGAAAATATCAAATGCATTCCAATTGATTTTGTTAAAATGCATAGAATTTAACACCTCTAAGAAATCTTGATTAATAGAGGGACGGGATTCTTTATAACTTCATCATAAGGTAGATGAAAATAACAGACGATATTTCAGGAGCAGTTACATAATTATTCTCTAAGTTCCACATTTCACAGGACAAATCGATCACGAGCACGAAAATACACGATATTCACTAGCATACAATCTAATAATGACCCACAATAAAGATCATGGCAAATATACCTTGATGTTAATAAGGTAACGCCATCTGTTGTATCAAAAGAGAAGATAGTAGAGTTATGTAACCGCTACAAATGGCATTTATAAAAAAATATTTCTACTCTTGAGATGCATCATTTGCAAAATTTGCTCATTTTGGGTCAACATACTTCCATAGATAAAGTATAATAATATATAAAGAATTATAAAGATTGATGCATTTAACGATATTCTTTCTATACAGAAATATATGCTATGAAACGTATTTGCCGAACTGTGTACTTCGAACAACAAACTATGTTACTTTGCGATTCCTTATGTAAATATGCTTTAAAAAAACACACCCACCCCTTTTCCATAAGGAAAAAAATAATCTTTTTTTTTTTTTTTTTTTCCGTAATGTGCAAATCTATAATGTTTCTTGGTCCGTGTAAAGAAATACACTTCAAACCCATCGAGTTTCCAAAGAATAAACATAACACTTTAAACAAGACATGAAAAAAAAAAGTCTTCTGCCACAACTTTGCATTATTTTTAACGGCTTCTGTTTCGAAAAAACTTTTTTTCTGTGTCGAAAACAACTCTTTTCTTTTTTAGATGTCGTCCCTCCCTGCAAGTTTGTTTATTTTCCAAACAAAACGTTCGAAATCATAGACCCACCCCTGGGGTATCCGAAAACTACTTCAACGACAGCTTAAAGCATTTCCATAAAAAACCCATTTGCTACTCGATAGCAGGGAAAGCTGCAGCTGTTTAAACGGAAAACTATGCTTTTGTATATCTTCTGACATTACATGTTATATGCGAAGACTTTTCCCCCCTACCTTTTCCATGATTCGGTTTCATGACCTGAGCAAGTGCTCTTTAATACTTTTTTTCTCTCCCAAATCTTTTTTTTTTTTTATCCCTTTCTTTTCATTGACAAAAGATGGCACAAACGGGGAAGGAAAAGCTGTCGTATTGCGCATGCCTTTTGTTTAAGTAGTTTAAACTTAATTTTTTAAAAATTAGATTCCAACTTATAGAATTGGAGGAAAGGACACACACGTAAATGTTTTATCAAAAAATGATGTACATTCAGCCGATTATTTATAATCATTTGAACATTTTCTTTGAATTCAATCCGAAAAGTAAATACTACTAATAATAATTGCCAGAAGAATAATGTGTTTCATGATTCAGAAAGAAAAAAAAGGAAGAAATAATAATTCACTGTTCATTAAAAGAATACTTTAAAGATTTAAAGTTTATTACGTATTAATAGAAAAATAATTTATAATTAACTGAATAAATTCTATCTTTTTGAGAAAAATTCCTATTTATATAATTATTATAAAAATAAAATTTCAAAATTGTTTTAACATTTCCGATTGATTCTGTTTTCAATAAGCATTTATTATGGCTAGTTTGTTTTTTAAGAAGTAAAAAAGAGCTTCTAATTTAAAATAATATTATTTAATCATGTATTATTACGTTTCATTAATGATGATAATATGTTAACACTTTTGATGTAGTGATTTGGAAATGATGATACAATAATGTGACTGCGCTGCTTTGTATCTTGTTTAAGATGTCATAAAATATAAGAGAGAAATATTTCTTTGTTAGATCTTCTTTCTAGTAATCCTGATATATTGTTTTAGTAAACTTAGCTGTATAATAGTTTCCAAAGGAAATCATTTTTGCGAATGTATTTGCATAAACTGAAATTAAAGCATTATGCTTGGAATAATGTACGAATTTGTAAGTATGTGTATAAAAATTGCTACCGAGTAAAAAAAGTACAACGAACTTAGAAAAAAAATTTTATATAAAAGTAATTGATAAAACTTCACTTTTATTTGTATAGAAATAAAATTTTTTGAGCTTTAATAATTTTTTTTTACTCTTTAATGTATAATCGTCATTATAAGCATTAGGAAATCCCTTTTTCTCAAACTTTACACCAGAGGACTATTCTGACATGGAATCGTTTTAATTAAATTAATCAATTAATTAGTAATTATGTTCTGAAAATATTAACTGATAAAAGCACAAAATTTCTAATCAAATATGTCGAGAAATGAATGAAAAGTAGCTTACAAAATTATGCCTTTACATACAGGAAACAAATCAAATTAATTAAAAGTGTAAAATGTGCAATTAAAAGTAAAATTAAAAGTAATTCAAGTAATTAAAAGTAAAAAAGTAATTCAAGATAATTAAAAGTAAAAAAAATATGTAATTCCTCCTACTGGAGCACGTTAAATCCATCAAGATGAAACACCTTGTAACTACTGTGGGAATTGAATAGAACATTACCTTTTCAGTTGCAGATTTATCTTAATAATCTCAAAAAAAAATCATTTTTCGAAATTAGAAAATCGCGAGTTTGACTCCTAGTTAAACAAATTATTATCATGTACATTCTGTACATTATTCATGTTCTGTTTTCTGTTCATGTACATTATTCATGTTCTGTTTTCTGTTCATGTACATTATTCATGTACAATTATTATCATGTACTCTGATGTACATTCAATTCTTCGAATCAAATGTTCTTCCACTGGTGTGGTGTGTAAATATACAAAAGGTTTCCAATTTATATACCGCCCTTTTAATTATAAGGTTAAACCAATATTGCCATTGTTTAGTTGTAAGACAGACAATGTTACTGAGCTAAATTTTAATTCGAAATCTTGGTACGAAATTATGTAATATTTTCCCTCACTCACATTAGATATCGCTTCTTTTGCAGCTTTTTCTGTCCCTCTCGCATGAAACTTTTCCCCTACCGTTGTCCCTGTAGTTTTTCCCTCTTTTTTTAACTGCCACTCCATAAAAGCATTACTCAGACCTTAAACTGCACAGCTTTTATCAGCTGCCGGCGAAACATTTTACAGCTTTATGTTTTACGACAAACCCTTTACACGGTGTTACTCTCTTTCCTTTATTATTGTCGACGCTTTTTTTTTACAGTCGTCTTGCCTTACATGATAGATGTTATACGACTCACCAGCATAAATATGGTATAATAATTTACTCTTTAAGCCTCGGCCATATTTTTCTCTCATTTTTAAAGCCTGCTATAAAATTCCTCCATACATAAAATTAAAAAGGTATAAGGAGTGAAATCCCACCTTCGGTTGGATTTTTCCGAACGAAAAATTTATTTTTATTAGTAGAATAGTAAAAGTTCTTGTGGATAATAATTGTGAGTGACGCGTTTTCGAAATCTGCAGCAGCGATATTTATCGTCTGCCCTTCTGTGACGTCACGCATCGTCATCTATCTCTCATTTTATTGTGAGGGATGATAAAATATATAATGCTGGCGATAAAGTGATGGGGGGCGCCGAAAAGTAACGACATTGGCTTCTGAGATTTCTTCGGGAAGAGGTAGGGGGTGGTTTATCTGGGCAGACGATAAAATATCCATGATGTTGGAAGGCAAGAAAGATGGTGGAAGTTTTTCTAAAAATTCTAAAACTGTCTTTTGGAGATGAGGAGGGATTGAATACTGTTGCTGTTCCTTTTTTTTTTCCTTCCCACTCCCTCCTTTTTTTATTTATTCATTTTGCATGCAGGGAAGAACGATGATGGGTTCGGAAGATATCGATATAAAAATCGATTACTGTTACGTATTGAAAATGGTCATTTTATTTCAATCGTAAGAAAAATACTTACCATGTTTTGAAACGATTTAGTCATTTTTTTGTTTGATTTATTAATTGTAATCGTTAATATGGGTAGAATGGAAGTAATCAATTTTTGGGTTTTATAAGAAATAATTACTTCAAAAATGTTTGGGCTTCATAAAAAAAACAGTTAAAAATTATTTTTTGAGTTTATTTTACGTTTAATTTTCTGCCTAGAAACAGAAGATAATTTTCAGCTGGAATTTCTATTTAACGAAAAAAAAAATCGAATAATTTTTTCAGACATTTAAATAAATGAACTGATCTTATCATATTTGTCATGATATAAAAATACTTTGCAATGCTTCATGAAATCGAATAAAATTATGATTAAAAATGTCAGAATAATGATTGAAAGTACTTCCGAAATTGTATAACAAAGTTGATCCATAATATTAATGAAATTCTTTTGCATAGTAAAAATTATAAAAAGCATAATTTCTTGTGATAAACATTTTATGAAAGTGTGTGTCTGTGAAATTACAATTGAAAAGGTCAAAATAATGATTGAAAGTACTTTGAAATATATATAACAAAACCGATCCATAATACCAATGAATTTTTTTCATAATAAAAATGATAAAAAAAATAATTTCTTATAATAAACGTATTTTGAATGTGTGTGCGTGCGTGCATGCGTGCGTGCGCGCGTTTTTCGTTAATCTATGTTCTAAGAATAATTTCCTAATATCTTGAATTCCGACTTCATTGTATGTATCGCCACTATTTCCCCACAGAAACGAAAATCTGCATCGGCAAACTTCTTTTAAAATTATATAAGTTCAAAATACTTTCCAACTGTGCTTTTCCTTCTCTCTGTCTTCCTAATCGTTTCGTGTGCTACGCCCATCAAGAATTTAACAAGGAAATCTTGCAAATTGATAAAATCACTGTGTCAAACAAAATGTTTTTGAGGTGGGTGGGCGGGTGGAGACGAAGGGTTATTGGAGGTAATTGAAAATTGCAAACTATGTTTTGGCGTATAGAGAAAATGTTAACTGTTATTTCGAACAATTTTCATTGCTTTACTTATTCCTGCATTTCTCAGTATTTACAAAATTAACATAGCAAAATATGTTCGATAAATATATTATTCCGAAAAATCAAAATGAAAATTGGTGGCCTAATTTGTTATTTAGAATATATGGGTCAACCCATAGTTACACTGATTTATCACAAGTTGTTTCATATACGCATGTTAAAAAATGCGTCGATTACTATGCAAATCAAATTTTCTAGTATTTTATTTGTTCTTTTATTTTTCTTTAATTTGGAAGGAAAAGGCAAATTTGATAATTAAGTTAAATATATTTAAAAATCCTTCGCTTAAATTAATTGAAATTAATTGCAGCCTAAATTTAAAACACATGAAGTCGCCGTTGCAAATTAATATGGAAAAAGCTATTCAATGTAATTTTAATTCTATTGTCTTATTTTTGATTAGAATCATCTTGTGCTGCAAAAAAAAAGTAAAATCGTACCATAAATTGCACATGAAAAGATTAAAAAAAAAAAAAAAAAAAAAAAAAAAAGAGGGCAAATATTTCTGAAAGCTTGAAAGCGAAAGGATTAAAATTAAGATAACAGGATTTTATTTAACAACTATTCACTCACTTATTACTTAAATTAGAATAGAGTATAAAAAAAAGAAGAAAAAAAAGACCTTTTATTTTTTTGCTACTTCAGTCTTTGTTGCATTAACTTGATAAAAACTAATTAAAGCGCCGGCTAATCTGAAGCGAAAATGAAGAAAAAAAAATATTCTAAAGAGAAACTGTTACTTAACACCGTATTTATATTTGATTAAAAATGAATTTACTGTTTCTAACAAAGACAGGGAAAAAATAACATAACCCATACAATTACTTTGTAAAAAAATCGTATGGCGTTTCAGAAGTTTATTCTTTTAATCTTGTCATTTACTTATTATTATGATCTTTTTTAATTTTTTTTTCATCCTACTTCATTTTTTATGCTTTCTTTACGCTTTTCTTTGTTTTCATTGAACCGCGTTTTGTATGTAAAAGTAAAAAAACGAGAGAGCACGTTCTTTTGATTAAATTTGAATTTATCAAAAAGTATATGATTCCGCTGTTGAAAAAACAACGTCACGCTATTCTGAAAGAAAAAAAATGGTGAAAAAATGATATAAAAGGAGAAGAGAAAAATAATAATTCTACAGTGATTATTTTAAATAAAAGACGAAACAAAGGAAAAAATCGCAATTAATGAAATTATGTACGACCATTTCCTTTCTATTCTTTTTTTTTCTGTTTAAAATTTTTCCGCTTACTCTTGAAATGTAGAAACATTTTTATGTTCCGAAGAACAAAAAATATAATAATAACTTGCTTAGCAAGTGCATAATCTAATACGCTCTAGTTTCTAATATTTTTTTTAGTAAATGCAACCGTATTTATTTATGCATGGATAAAATCGTAGATTAAAAAAAATTAAAAAGTGGAAAATTAAATTTCCATTCGAAGCTGAGCTTTTTTTGCTTTCCGCTGACATTTTATGTTATTTAATTCTTAATTTTTTTTCTCTGGTTTTTTTCTATGCAAGTGTAATTTAAATAAGAATTTAAATATGATAGTAACTTCGTTAAACATTTCGCGATATATTTTTGTTTGTGTCGATAAAGAGGAATTTATTTGTTTCAAATTCATTAAAACAGTCGACTTCAGTAAACGAATTCGATTGGTTTCAAATAATTCTCTCTTTTCTTTCAAACGATTTGCTTCCGGTGTAAATGAATTTATTGTTTGGCATCATGAAGAATTTTGAATATGCAAACAAGTGAAATTAAATAATTTCTTTGTATATAGACTCAGTTCAGCGTTATGAAATTTTTTTGTTTGATTTAGCTTTTGGCAGTTGAATAATATTTATCTATTATAATTAAACTACCTTTTTAAAAAGAAGAATTGTTTAAAGAATAGTTTGTTTTTAATTTGTGGTTGCTGCGTTTACATTTAATTATCCTTTTTTAAAACAAGTTAGAACGAAATAATATTTTAAAGTCGTTATTGTATTGAATAGAATGATTTCTTTTTTATACTTTATCGACTGAATTAAGTTATTCTGTTGAAACTATACTTATACATGTATTCAATTTTATGTGAATTTAAGATTCATATTTAAATGTTCCTTAGTTATTAAATATTTATTACCCTTTTTTCATGCGATTGAAGTAACATCGTTATTTTCAGTTTTTCAGAGAATGATCTTTTAAGTTCACAATCCTTTCGGAAAAGATTTTCATTACTAAAAGTGTTCTTTAACCGATTATCGTTTTATAATATTCTTTTATTGTAATTTGATTAATTAATTTTAGAAATAAAAAAGCTTTATTTTTAATGATTTTTAATTAAATACAATGACAATAATACATATCTTAAACCTAGAGTTTATATTGAATATGTGTTTCAAATTCCTTTATTTTCTTAATTTCAATAATTTTTAAACCTTGATCCGATAAGGACAGTATCTGAGTTAGCATATATCTCTTCAAACTTCTATGCCAATTGAAGAGCATTTAACCCCGTCTGAGTTAACAGGCACCAGATCCGCTTACATTGCGGCTGTTATGTCGAATCATGCTTTGAACCTAGAAACCTCGCTCTCCTAAGCCTTGGTTATATCATGAGGTCAATGCGGTTCAATTTAAATTATAGGGAGAATAGCAAAACTGGACACACTCGACCTAGAAGCTATTAGACTAAAGGTTTAATAAATAATAGTTTGCCAGCTATTATTTAATAATCCTAAAACTGACATGACATAATTTAACAATGTAGAAAGCAGTGTAAGAAAATTAGTGTAATGATATGAAGAGGCGTCATTTGAAGTGGCTGTGAAATTGTTATGCTCAAAAACAGAAAAAGGAAATTTGTGTTGCTTTATTTACTTTTTCTACTTATTTTATTTTACAGATGTTTTTAATTTAAAAGATTAAAAAAAGCTTTTCGTAATATTTTGAATTCTTTGTGGTTGTAATATGATTTTTAATGGTTCTACTTTACTAGAGTGTTCGCTATGTAAAATTATCGCTGCATATAATATAATTGATTATTACGTTCAAAGCATGAAAAATAAGTAAAAAAAAAAAAAACTTTCACTTAAATCGTTTTTTAATTTTGAATTTATTTATATAGTATTATAAATATTATGGAAACTTAAAATCAATTGCTTCTTACATTCACCAGCAGATGGCACCATTCTTAAGAAATCAAAATTGAATGAAATCAATTGATTAATTGCAATCAAAATCTTAAAAAAATTCTAAAAATCTATTGTTATCGAGAATACATCCAGAGTACAACTTTTCAGAATTCTAATGCATTAGGAAAGGGATAAAAATTTCTTAATAAAATTCCATTTTTACAAGTATAAACTAAGTAAAAATGAAAATAAATAAAACTGTGTATAATTATAAAATCTTTCTCTTGCTTTCTTTAGAAAGCTTATACACAAAGGGAATACAAAATGATCCCTTATATAAGATCAAATATCTATACCTTTCAGGAATTTTCTACACGGAAAAAAAAATGCGGAACAAATTTGTGGTCGACCCACCGTTAAAGAACCCTGACCCCCTAGTTCTAAGTGACTTCAGATCGTGTAACATTTCCTTATCCAATTGTCGATTCCCCCTTTTACCGAACAAAAAGGTGAACTTGGGCAGAACTAAACGCCAGTTTACACTCTGGCAATCCCCCTGTGTGGCAGTGGCCGGTGAAAAATTACATGAAAGAAAATTCTCTGCCCTCTTTACCCTCCTCCTCCCTTTTATCCTCTTACAACATCGTTTGAATTCATGGGTAACTTTTGTTCATTTCGTTATGCTTGGAGAATGACTTGTAAGGCTCGAACCCTCCACCTCTCGTTTTTGTTAGGTTGGGTTATTAGAAACTTCGTGAGGCGAAAAAAATACGTCGCCAAATTGGCGAAGTTTGCAAGTGGTGGCAGCATATGTTTTAGTTAATTGTCATGGATAGATTCACTTTATTTTAGATATTTATATACATTTATTTTATTTTAGATATTTATATGTATTTTGTTTATAATCAGGAGTTTGTTTATAATAATGCTATACAGACTCACATTTTCAACACAATTTTCAGCTAAATATTCTTATTATATTTTTACATGTTCTTGCGAACATATTCATCACTCAGTTATGATTTGTTATCAATATTTATTTATTATTGTCTATTAAAATGCTATTATAAATATTAAAGAATAACTGAATTAAAAAGGTGATTATAATACCACAACTTTTGAAGAATAGCAACTGAAGTTGATCTGAATTTCAGAAAATTAGAAATTATTTCACTACAGCAGAAATAAATATCAAATATCTTTTTACCATTTTAATTTTAATAAATAACCAGAAAAAATAATATTAACATTCTCCATTAAGACGCAGAGCAGTAGACAAAGAAGAAAAAGGCTCAAATTTCGAAGGCCTACAGTTCTAGAAATATTTTTTAAGGTATTTTGAAACTATATTAATTTAATACTTTCAATTAATTATAAAGGCAGTGAAATCAAACTAATTGAAATTGGAACCATTATTTAAACAAATTTTGGAGCATTATTTTTATAATATTCCTAATTAATTTTATTCGTAAGTTTTATGATATTTAAAAAAAATTTAGGGCTTTGTAATATTTAAAAGTACGCAGTTCTATTTTTATTAGATATTATTTGGATTGTGTGTGTGTGTTTTTTTTTTTACTATCTTGTTTAGATTTTTTTTAAATTTCTGTCATGCATTTTTTTAATATGTGATTCATATTCTAAAACTAGCTTTATGGAATGTGATCTGCAATGAAGCGTTTCATTATTTCATTTTGCCAAAATTTATTACTTAAAACTACTTAAATAAAAATTAAATTATAATCGATAAAAAATTTCATTTTAAATGTTTGGATTAGGAAGGGGCCCCAAGATTTACATTGATTAAGGGCTCATTAAAGGCATTAATCAGGTCTTGATAGAGGCACATCCATGCGTGTGTCAAAAGTACGTGACTTTTAGGCCTATTTTTGAGAGATTCATCGAATTGTTTTGTATAAAATTCTTTGTCATTAACATTTAATTTTTTTTATTTTTGTAACCTAGGTAGAAATGAAATTTAAGGTCCGTGTTTTATTTACGTATAACATTGACATCTTATAACTCAAATAAAATATTTTCATGTAATGAACCGTGTCCATAGCGATGCAAAAGATATCTATACTGCATTCAAATTGGAAGTTGATGTTTTTTTCCTTCTGTGGAATGAAGGAAGGTGTGTGGGGGGAGGGGGGGACTGCATCAAGGTTTGTGCGATCCGCATTTTTAGAATTTATCATTCTGTGATGTAAATACATTTTCTTATTGTTTGCCAATGGATTCTAAAACCCTCCGCGCTTTTGTGCATGCATTAGGATGGGTTTAATTCGGCAAAATAGGGATGAGGGAATTAGGAATGAGGAAAGGAGGAGATGTTTTACATTTAACAATAAAGTAAATTCCGGAAATGACACACATCTTTATGTATGTGAGATAGAACGGTCGAAGTGGTCGGCATTATTATCATTTGAAGGCGATAAACTCGCCAACATAGCAACCTGCAATTCTCTCTATGGGTGGCATATATTCATATGAACATCTACACGTCAAATCTCGATAAAAGAAAAAAAAAAAGGAGAAAAAAAAAAGCCAGTGAGTTCACAGGTCAATCTGCTGCAAAAGGGCAGAGGCGGGGTGTAATGTTTTCCAAATATTCCACTAAATGTGACACGGCTTCGACTAAGGGCTTTGCGTCGGCCATTTTTGATGTTGATCCCGCAACACGCTTTGTCCAACGGTACCACATCTGCTCCATTGTGCTGTTCCCAAAAGCCGATTTTCTCAATACAACGGCCTTGCTTTCAACACAAACTTTTGATCCTCGTCCGTTTTTTTTTTTTGGGGGGGGGGGGTCTTTTGTTGTTATAATCGAGGATCATTTTTAAAGACCTGTTAAGCAAACGAGTAGTTGATGTACAAGAGGATTTATTTTTGTATTTGCGTATGACCTTGGGACGTTAAAAATTTTCCATTTCATTTTTTGAAGTTCTTTTATTGTGATTTGATTTTTATAATATAAAGTGTTTGCTCTAATCTTGATCCAATGGGTAATTTCTAAACAGTTAGAGATAAGCATACGATTCCAATTCCACTTCCTTGTAGCTTAAAGATCTGGAAAATTATAATTATTTATTTATTTTCGGATCGGATTAAGCTTTCTAGGGGCTCTTAGGTAATGACATCTCGAGGCTCCTTTACTTTTACAAACTTCCAAAACCAAATATTTTTTTTTATCGATTTTAACTCAGTCTGTGTATATATATATATAAAGCAAATTTTAATAACCTGAAATAACAAACTGTCTGAAAAGTGTATTTATTATTACGCGTATAAAAAAAAGTACACCATTGAAATTTAAAGATAATTTTTCATAAAAAAGTGTTTAAAAATAGCAAAACTATTTTATGCAATATAAATATTACTAATTATAGGATTTAGTTATTTTTTTAAATTACAAAACGCCATTTTTTTTGAAATTACAAAATAACATAATATAAAGCTTGTAAATGTAATTAATTAGGAATATTAGTTGAATAATGTTAAAAAATTTAATGAGAATGAATTGGATTACACAGCGCTTTTATAATTAAATGAAAGTACAAAATTAAATAACTTTCACCATACCGCGAAAAAATTTCTAGATTCGGGGTCTTTAATACTTACGGACCCTTAGGCAATAGCCTACTTTGCCTATTTAATAATTATGTGCTTATCTTTACCCATTGCTCAACTTCTGAATGGACGCTAATTTTAAAAAAAATTTATCTAAATACAATTTATCTAAAAAATTATTTGTAATTAAACTTTGGGGGAAAGCAGATTACCGTTACAGATACAGAATTAACAATCAAACATGTAATAAAATAACTGATGCTTTATTTATCGCTTACTGGAGCGAAAGAATTGTGGACTGACGTTTGAAAAAGATCTATCTTAAAGTATTTTTTTACAAAGATAAATATTACTTAAGATTGACTGTATAAAAACATACCAGAATTAATATCCTAAACCATTAGTTATCTGAAAAGATCTTTTATTCGAAAAGATTTAAGAATTTTATACATATTTATTGTCCCCTGAAAGAAACCGTTTTTGTTCTCCTGGAGGAAATTGTGTTATCTTTAAAACCCACATCATACGGAACAATAAACAGAGTACAGAATCTTTTAAAAATACGAATACGTCAGAAATAAATCAACCAATCAGAGAAAGGAGAGCCTTTCTTTCTGTAAGAGCGAGTAAAATATGCGAAACCCTTACTCTCCGATGTGAATCTTACGATAAAGCAGTTTTCCAGACTGGAATTTTATAATAAAAACGAAAGAAAATCCATTTTACTTTCAAATACGGTTTATTTCTAGGAAATATCCCACCGACGAAATATTTTATCTCGATTATTTTTCTCCCAAGTTTAGGTCAGCGATTCGAATAATTCTTCGGCAACTTTATTTTTATTCGTCTTTCTGTTAGGGTGGTAGGTGGTTTAGGAGGGATTTTTATTTGTCGAATGGGGGAACGTTCGATGGCAGAAACATTTTATCTGCGCAACACACGACCGGAATATCTTTTTGTAAATCTTTAAGGCTGTGCATACAGAAGAAACTCTCCTTTTAAGAAACTGGAAAGAGAAAAACCGTCTCTTTTCTTTTTTCTTAACTCTCCAGAGTATGCCGATTCCGAATCCGCTTCCCCCATTTTCCCCCTTCCCTTCTTTTACTTCCTTTTTATTCCCTTTCTTTCTTTCAACCATGAATTTATTCTCCTTCCGAATATCGTCATTTAAAAGAGAGTCGTTTGGCATTTTATTCTTTTTTCGTATTCCAAAAGATTTATTTTCACTTTAAGAATGTCGAATAAATAAATGTATTTTACTTTCGGATATATGTATTTTAGTTCCGTATACGATTAATAATTTAGAAAATGGTTCAGAAACTGAATTATATCTTTCGAAAAGATAAAATTTATTGAATTTATAAGGGAGATAATATTATTTCTGAGCAAAAATACATTATTGGGTGGTGTAGTTTATCTACAAAAATAATAGCAGCATAGTTATCTTTTGAAATAAAGCAAATATATTATCTGAAACCATAAAGTGAAAACTTATATTCTCTTCTTATTATAAATAACCACCAAAGGCATAAAAAAAGCATAATTTTGAAAATGTAATAAAGAATTTCGGGTTTAAAAAGAACAAGAAAAATCGAACCTCTTTAGATTTATACTTACTATATAATTTCTTCTTATTTATCTTTCTTCTTTTACCAATTATTCAGCAAAAAGGCTATAGCTCAAATAAGTTTATTTGTTACTGATTTATTTGTACTGTTTTTATAGCTAGAATTATTCAACAAATCTTTTGGCGTAAATTTTGCATTGTAATTTTTTTTTTATTTTAAACAAATTGAGTGCATTCTTAAATTATTAAAAGAATTTCAGAGCGAATTCACTATTCGAGACATTTTTCATAAACTCTATATTCCTGAGATAAGAAAATATAAAATCCTTTGTTGATGTATTTCATCATTTTTCTTATAAAAATAATATAAATAATCATGATGTAAAATTTTCTTCTTCTTCTTTATATTTTCTGTTTCTATTTTAATAGTTTTTTGTAAATATAATAAATGTAATGTCAAATGTAAAAAATTCTGATAAAAGAGTTTATTATAATAAAAGAGAATTTTTCAAGTGTAACATGACATGGATATTGCTTGTTGTTGACTGTAAATTAATTGATCGAGAACTTGGCTTTAAATATTAAATATGGGATTGTTCGGGGTGTTTTTTTTAATAATTTTTTTTTTAATTTCGTTTTATGTTTAAAAGTTAAAGTAGTACCTAGGATCTTTCCGTTGCATTTATGCAATTTTTTGAACTTTGCTTAATATTCTTTCTATATATTTACCCATATTTCCCAAACATATCCTTAACTGATTGTATTATTCACTTTACGTTTTACTATTATAATTTGCTAATTGTTTAAAGAAGAAAATCGGTAGTTAATATGAATATTTTTATAAGATTGATAAATTACTGTTGCTAATAAAAAAATAGAGCTACTGCAAATAACACAATACTAATTAAATAAAAATCTTTTAACTACCATAATAAATGAATTAAAATATAATATCAGGATTTAAATATTAAAAAAAATTATTAGATTGTACATGGGAAGAAAAATTTTACTTACAAATTTAATTAATATAATTAAATTAACTTATAAATTTAAATTTTACAATCAAAATACAAGTGTGCATAAATTATTTAACATCAACTTCAATTTGAATTTTTTTCAAATAAAGTATTTCTTTGTTTCAAGACATAATTGCATGAACTTATATTTATATGATATACCTTAAATCCGCCTCGGGGCATTGACTTGATTTCTTGATTTCAAGACGAGAAATGCACTCAGATAGCGTTCTCGTCATTTGACCACCAGCACTGGCTGTAAATGCAGTTCCAAAACCATACTATTGTAATTTAAAAACGAAAAAAATTGTGTAACTGGCAATTAACCAACTACATAGAAATAGCTCAGTTCTGTAAAAATAAAAGTAAAGATAAAGAGAGAATTATTATTAACAATTTAACCATAAATGTTTTGAAATGTGTTAATAACCAAAAGTACTGAACTAGGTTATTTGTAAAAAGTAAAATTTTAAGGTGATATATTTTCTTCAGACTTGATAGACGGGATAAAAATAATAAATAACAGCGTAAACTCTTTCTCCTTCAATTCTCAAATTCTTAGTCTTTCAGAAAATTTACTTTATCGCTATTCCTTTTTTTATTTTTTCAAAAATATTTTAAATATATTTTAAAAAATGAAATATTAATATATATTTGAAAAATTCGTAACACATTTTCATAATTCTTTATAAGTGCGATTAATTTAATACATAATTTTAATCTATTTTAATAGAGTCGGTTCAAGCACAATTACGCTTGTCATGTAATATCAAACTACAAATTGCACTGTGTGATATACTGTGCATGCGCATACCGTTAACACCTTACTCTGCACTATGCTTTCGTGTATCCCCCCCCTTTTTTTTGTAAATTTTTTTAATGGAGGAGATTAGTTATTTTACTTCGGACTATCTTAATGCCATTGAGACAGACGATTGTAATTTAAAAATATTTTTAAAAAATTTCTAATATCGAAATTCAAAGGAAAGTTTTTAAAGCTATATCGCAATGTATAATGTTTTCTTTTAGGAGTGCAAGTTTTTCCAACTTAAAGATATTCAAATTTATTTTTATAAAGATTAAAAAATTATCAAATAGATAATTTCAATAAAACAAACAAATTATAAATTTTAAAAAAATCTGTACAGTTTAGATTAGATTTATTCTAATATTGCTGAATTACAAGAAGGATTCTGATGCAAATAGAAATGATATTGAATAAATTAGACTAATAAATTATTTAAAAAGCAAACGAACAAATTAATTAAAGTCATAATGTAAAAACTGAAATTATATTTTATCAAAGAAAATACAAAATTAAAATTAAATAATTATTTCAAACAGAACAAGAATTGCCGATATGGAGAAGAATAAATATTCTTGAACTTACGATTCTTAACCTCCTAAAATAACAATGAATAAAAGTGAGTGCAAGACGAATATTGTTACTTTGTATTAATTACGGAATATATGGAACAAAATAAAGAGAATTTCGAATTGTGTGGTTAAATAAAAAATAAGAAGACACAATAAAAGAAGGGGAGGATTTTCATTATAAAAATTTATCGTCTTTCATAACATTACTAGCAGCTGCATTTAAATTGGCAAAGATCACGCAATATCAAATAGCATGAAGCTAATCTAATCGTTTGGTTTTATTTAATACCGGAGTATTTGAACAATTTTTATTCCGACTAGTAATAAAATTCGTAGTATTATCAGTAATATAAAAAGTGGAAAATAAGTCAACCGGGGATTTCCTTTCCTGACTGCGGCATTAGAGCCACAGAAAAGAGCCTTTTCATCGGTTTATTTATTATTTTTTATCCTCGGTATTATTTCGCCATTTTTTTTATTACACATTTCTTCCTTCCAGTTCGCCTCGCCTATTTCTACCGGCAGGTGCCGTTGCCTGTTATCACAAAACCTAAGAACATAAGCCGACATCTATATCAGAGCCGAATCCGCAAGAAAAAAAAAAGAAATAATAGAACAAGAAAACGAAAATAATAATAATAAAAAAAACACATACACAGACGCACCCATCTTTTTTCTATCTTGCCGTTTATTTATTTATTGCTTTTCCTTTTTGGTGGAACCTTCTTTGTTAATGTGCTTAGAGGTTAAAAAGATAATTATTGCTACATTGGCGGCCCATGATCGAATAGCTTCGAGCAAAAAAGAATAAAGTTAAAGAATGTTTAATGGTAAAATTACACCTCTTCGTTCGATCTACATCAAATTCCATCATGTTTCTTAAACATCTGGTTATCAAGTTAAGAGATCTATATTCGATGATTTATTATTGGGCGGGGGTTTTAAAAAGATAGTATAGACGCCTCAAGTAGTGATTAATATACAAAGAATACTTGTTAGGTCATGTGGAGTTACCTCTAGATTCTTTGCTGCTTTTGTTTTTATTCTATTTCGCCTCGCGCCATTTTGTTTTGGTTCTTTGTTCTTTTTTTTCTCTATTCACGATTGTTGACTTTGAGCTTAATTCCATCCGCAGGGGTCACGTAAGAGCGTGTTATTACGCAGATTACGGGTAGAATTATCGAGGTGGAAGATCGTAATCTCTCTCAATTTAAAGCCGTGTTCGTTTTCAGATTCGAGAGGTGTCAGGCAATATGAGGAAAACATTTTCCGTGATGATGATAATGCTCGTTCGGTCGTCTTTTCTTTCTTTTCAACATCGTAATGAAATCGGAAGAAATGTGGACGCCTTAATGCCCCGCCATCTTTGTTGGTTGTTTTTGATGGATCGGTTCGGGTTTCGGACTTGCAAATGAAGTGATTGTTCGACTTAATAAGCTTGAAGTAGAGTCTTCTTATCTTTCATTTAATTCTTTTTCGAAGGTTTGTATTAGACAGGAGAATGATCTGAAAGGCTACTATTTTGATAAATTGCATGGTAGATTTTGAAAACAAATTACCTTTTTTCTTTTTTCTATGGTAAACAGCTTACCCAATGTGAATTATTACAGATTTGCTTCCTTAATGAATCGCTTGTAAAATTTGAATAATCGATCGTTTTGTGTTTAATAATTAAAGGTACTTTATAAATAGCTTTAATTCAATAAATATATTCGATTACTTTTATTTATTTAATAGATATATTAAATTACCGTTGATACTTCTTTTAAGCGATTGTCGTATGACGCTTGAAAGTTGAAATTTTAATAAGTGACTTTGATTATAAAAAATCTAATGTTTCTAATACAAATCCATTTAGAATTAATAATTTTAAAGTTTTTTTAAAGATAATACTACCATATAATTACATAGAATTGAAAAGAAAGATTAAATCTTAAAGTAAAATATTTATTATAATTGGTAAAAAGATCTTACCATTGTTGCTTATTTTGTTGGAATTACATGCAAGTAGACGATTAAAAAAGAATTTCGTCGTCTTTCACTATTACTTGTCTGTGAATATTTAAATATTGAATTATGAATCAAGTTAATTTTATAAAATGTTTTATAGTAATTATTTGACAAATAAAGAAAGTTCGTAAATTTTCCGTGGATGTAACTACATTTAAAGAAATTTTAGATAACTTCTCATTTTTCTTTGTCGTCGCTTTTAATAGTTCTAGACAATTTGTTTTCTATTAATTCAGCAGTTACGAATCATTCCGAAATCATCATATCTGTATCATAATTCAATATTCATCGAAATTTTTCTTGAAATTCCAATCTTTATCAACACTAAAAATGTCATATAACCGCACCATAGAATCGCATAAATGAAGTATTTTATCAAAACAATGGTTACAAACTTGAATCTGACGAAATGATATATAAATAAAAACGATTTTTAAATGAAAATCATATAACTAGGCTTTTTTTTATAATTCATTTGTCTTTGAATTGAGCATTATTAAAATTAACCAGAGGGAAGGGTGACCCGCTACTTTCTCGAATACTCCCTATAAACGTGTAATCCCCTTGCCATGTAAAACTTTTGAAAATATTGGGCAAAATAGTGAAAGCCACGAGGTATTCAAATTTTTATTTTCGGAATCTTATTTGTGTTTCGTAATATTTATATATTCCTTCATAATATGTATATTCCTTTATTAAATATATACTTTTATATGTATTCGTAGTATTTCTTTCTGCGATTTCTAATTTAGTATTAACCATAACTGACTGATGTACGTCAGAGAAGCGACATGCATTGATCCATGCTCTTATATATATATATATATATATATATATATATATATATATATATATATATATATATATATATATATATATATATATATATATATATATATATATATATATCTTAAAATTATTCCAAAATTTTATATGTAAATTGCATTGTTTACATTTTTATTTCACTCTAACTTTTGGGAGACACAGAAAACAGTTATTCATATGTTGGATTTTACATCATTAGAAATTAGTAGTTAACAAAAATGGTATTATAAAATAATGTATAATTCATAAATAGATCTTTATCATTATGTAAATTTAAATGGTAATAATTAAACTTTGAGACGACATTTCTTTTGTTTCATTTAATCAACCTACATTCCTTAAAAGACCTTGATACGAAATAGCTGCTGTGTAGGAGCATTCCAGGCACGAAAGGTGGTGGGAATGGGTAACTGCATCGAAGGTCCTGCACCTTTGACTGATTTTGCAAAAGGAATTTGCTTTTATATCTGAATGTGCATATATTTTACTATCATCCCACGATTCATGCAAATTTCATGCCTATTAATTCAAGGCAAAATTGTGTTCTTTTTATCCTATTATACTTGCAGATAGTTAACCCTCATTATAGTATAATTCTAGCCTGAAATGAAAGTTACCACTTTTTCTTTTTAAAAAGATTCGAAGCTTTTTCCAAACACGGTATCTCATATGGTTTTATTTACATGCATGCTGCAGACGATTCTCTCGACTGTTAAAAATATATTTTTGCAACTGTGTAAGAATTAAATCAAACTATTATTTTAAAATTCGCCAAGAATTTAAAATACAAAACTAAAATAGATTTATACTTTTGCTTACATTTTTACTGCTAAATATTTTTTTTAATTGAAAACATGTCCATACAAACTTGTATAAATATGTATAATAATAATATGTATAAATATTTCTCTTATGTATTTTCCAAAAATGTCTTTTATCTAACTATTTGGTTAGAATATTTTTCAATACTTTCAGCCGTGATCACATTATTTCTCTCTCGAAAAGTAAACACACGTGAGATTTTGATTTATGCGTTATTTTGATTGTTTACTGTTATGACTTAAAGATGGATCTCAGCTGCGCTCTAAAGTATTATCAAAACATGAAAGAGGACGAATGCAGCTGAAAAAATTAATCAGTTGAAGAATTTTCTGAAGGGCATTCATTAAAAAAGGAGTAAAGACGCTCAGCAGATTTGTGTACATGTGAAGGATGAAATTGTGTATAATGAAGAGATCTGTTACAGAACTGTGAGAGAAAATTGTGAGATCATTCATATATTCCTTATAAAATAGCTCAATATGTACAGGTTGTTATCAAAATAATGGAAATAGCCGTGAATAAAAGTGACATTTTTGAATACGCTTCGTAAGCATTAAAATATAATAATAGCCCCCAATTTTTTTATAAATAGCAATGTATATATTTTGGTACTATGTGTTAGCTTTATTAAACTTCTATAATTCTTGGATTTTTTTTTTCAAAAGCGTAAAATGTCGGACCTCTCACATTTTCAAAGAGGCCAAATTGTAGGAGCCCGTCTAGCTGGAGCAAGTGTGATCGAAACATCCGAAATTTTAGACGTTTCTAGAGGTACTATGTCTTAAGTCATGACAGCATATACACAGCGTGACAAGACAAGCTCGGCAAAGCAAAATAGTTAGCTGAAAGAGAAGCTCAGTGAAAGAGACCGCCGGGTATTAAAGCGGATTGAAATGTGAACAACTGCAGCAAAAGTGTCCACAGAGCTCAATACCCATCTGGATTCTCCAGTGTCAGTGATTACAGTTTGAAGCACCTTCATAAACATAATATTTATGGCAGAGCCGCAATTTGTCACAGATGTTAATGCTAAACGCCGTCTACAGTGGTGTCACATTCACAAAACCTGGTCAATTAATAAGTGAAAGAAAGTAATATAGTCTGAAGAATCGTATTTCACACTTTTCCCTACAACAGGACGTGTGCACGTTTGGAGGACACCTGCACAAGCTTATGATCGTGATTGTCTCTTTCCAACTGTCAAGCATGGAGGTGGATATGTCATAATATGGGCAACCATGTCGTGGTTTTCTTCTGAACCAATCGTAACCCTGAAAGGAAGGATAACTTGGGAGAAATGTAGAGAAATTTTAGTTGACCAGGTCCATCCTACGATGCAAACTTAGTGTCCTGCAAGAGACGGTATTTTCCAGGATGATAATGCACCTATTCATGCAGCGAGACTTGTCCTCCAATCATGGTTTTATGAACACGAGGATCAAGTTAAATATCTGCCTCGGCCCGCACAGTTATCCGGCCTTAATATAATTGAAACCTTTATGGTCTATTTTAGAGCGTTCAATATGGAATCGATATCCCCCACCGGCATCTTTCCCAGAACTTTCACATTATCTCCAGGACGAATGATACAATATTCCTTTAAACACTATTCAACACTTGTATGAATCGATTCCTAGGCGAATCCAAGCTGTTACATGCCAAAAGTGGTCCTACACTATACTAAGAAAGGATTCTTTATAAATCTGAGGTGTTTCCATTACTTTGATAACCACCTGTAGTTTGAGCTCATTATGTTTATACTGCATTGATTTTTACAACATTTGTCAGTTGTTTTAGAGAATTCAAAGAGACTTCAATGTATTTTTATATTATTATTATTGTATTTTTATAAAACTGCAGACATGCTATTCATCTGGAAATTACCTGTTGAATTTATCTTCATGATACCTTCATTAAAAAAAAATTGGTTGTTTTCACGATCAAACGATTTTATTTGGTATTGATGATGATGCTGATGACAGTGCTTTCCAGGAATGCAAGTCACTGTCATAGCAAATGAAAACCTGCATTTCAATTTATTGATACTATAGATTCTGCCCTGCTAATTTTTTTATACCTTCATAATCGCGAACTAGTACATGCAGCTGACCAATAAATGCATGTAATAACAACTTCCGCATTTAACACAGCTATGCCAGTACTCTGTCTCATGAAGGTTATAAAATATTACAATGATGGCTTTGCTATCCATTTGTTAGAGCTGTATAAAGCTTTATCTATCTGTTTTTTTAAACGAATTTATTATCACGGAGGGAATGCATGAATGCAAATTTTGTATTTGTATTTAAGCATTCTTATAGTTTATAATCCATAGAATTTAAATAATATACAGTTATAAATTTTTTAACTAAATAATGAAACTAATTCAAATGACGTCACTGTCATATGGCAAGAGTAACTGCGCATGTCTTCTGGTATCTGAATTTACGTCATCATAAGACGTGCTGCGACATTGTCTTGATTTTCAATAACAAAATGTGCTGTGGATTCCAAAATATAGTTGGCGTAAATCACTTCATGCGTATCCTATGAGTATTGTCGTGGCTGGTTCGTGAGTGCTTTGAAAAAAATTAGGCAAATAGAAAACTTAACAGATTTATTTCAGATTCGTTCGAGTTACTCTACTCAGTAACTCCTTCTCCTCCAAGAGCCAACACTCGAATGACCTCACTCTTTGAATTACACTCGCGCTAGTTGCCTAGCGCCATCTATGAACGTTTATTTTCTTAACGCTTCAAAATCCAATCACTACACCCCCAACGTAAGAGTACTGTTTATATGAAAACATAAACATACCTCTGAATTAAAATTATGAATTGGATTTTAAAACGTATCTAATAACATCAAATTATCCAAATAAAAAATAAACACAAATGCAAAGTTAACTCGAATGAATAACTAATTACTAACAAACATTTAAGAAAGCAATGAGATAAAATAAGAAATGCACAATTGAATATAAATACCATCTTGATAATAAGAAACTCACTTATCAGTTAATATATACTTAATAATGTATATAATCACTTATCAACTAATAAACATAAATTTATAATGAATATAATCACTTAGTAAACATTAATACATAATTAAGAAAGGATTTCACTTGATAACATTACTCAAATGATATTTCAAATACAACCAAAACTGCTGAATGAAAATTTATAACAAACACTAGAAAAAGTTATATTCCTATTTCAAATAGTTTTGCACATTATACTCTTAACCAAACTTGCGAATACCAATTATTCAACATATTAAGAAAATGATAATAAAAAAAACATTAAAACAAATATACATAAATATCAAGCACAAATTATTATTATTTTACAGTCATTAATCCTATATTGATATATAAAACAGAAAAATGATATTATTACTAAAAAAATGTTTTTCAGTCTATTTTGGCAATAAACGTGACAAAGCATCAGCATGCGGCATTTTAGAACCAGGGCAATGTTTTAATGTTATGTTGAATCTCTGCAAGGCAAATACCCACCTTTGTAGTCGAGATGACTGAGGAGCGCACTTGGTCAGATAAGGAAGGGGGTTATGATCGGTAAAAATGTGGATCTCGGATCCAAACACAAGGGTTTCAAACTTTTTCAAGCTCCAAACTATAGCAAATGCTTCCCGTTCGATTGTCGACCAAGATTGTTGGCTTTTGTTTAATTTTTGACTTGCATAAGCGATAGGGCACATTTTTCCATCAACAGTCTGTGATAAACACGAGCCAATCCCGATTGACGAGGCATCACAATGAATCACAAAGGGTTTGCTCATATTCGGGGTGTGTAGAGTAGGAGCGTGTAACAATGCTGATATTAATTTTTCAAAAGCAACACTATGCATTTCACACCACGGCAACAGATCAGGGCTTCTTTTCTTAGTTAGTTCCGTTAATGGAAAAGCAATCTCGGCGAAATTCGCAATATAATCACAATAATAGTTGAACAGGCCAAGAGCACTACGTAGTTGTTTCTTGGTTTCAGGTACGGGCAAACGAGAGATCGTTTCTAACTTAGCTGGATCAGCTTGATGCTTTCCTGAGCCAATTATATGTCCCAGGTATGAAATTTCAGATTTCGCGAAAGCACACTTTGAAAGATTAACAGTGAATTGCAGCTCTTCCAATCTATCCAGCACCAAATGAAGATGTTTCAAGTGAGAGGAAATATCATTGGAGAATATAGCAATGTCATCAATATAAGCACGGCAAAATTCTCTGTATGGCGACAATGCTTTGTTCATTTCCCTTTGAAAAGTTGCAGCTGCATTTTTCAGCCCAAAAGGCATTACCTTAAAACGATATTGTGCTCTATGGGTCTTAAAAGATGTATAATCCCGCGAATCTTCTTCCATGGGAAGCGAATAGTACCCCTTCAAAAGATCTAACACACTAATCACATTCGCCTGTCCTATGGAATATATTAATTCCGTTGCGTCTTCCATAGGGAAATCGTCGGTTTTAGTCACTGCATTCAAAGCTCGATAATCCACGCACATCCTGATAGATCCATCCTTCTTGTTTACACAGACTATAGGATAAGCAATGTCAGCAGAGCTCTCTTCGATTAGATCTAGTTTTAGGAGTTCTTCGATTTGGGAGTCTATTTGAGGTTTCAGCGCTTCAGGAATCCTGTACACGTAAGGTTTTTTCCTTTCTTTATCGTCCTCTAATTTTATTTTGTGACGACCAACCTTTGCAACTCTAACTTGTCCGGTAAATATTGAATGATGATTCCGCAATAAGTTCAGGATTTGACATTTCACTTCCTCAGAAAGATGTCGCAAATCCACTTGATCAAATATCTCTTTCCAGTAACATACATTTTTATAACTGGGGGATGAATAAACTTCTCCAAAGTCTGCATCATCTTCAAAGATCATACCTACAGCATTAATTCTTGGATAGTATTTCCGAATTTTATTCGCATGACAATGCCGAATTTTTCCATCGCTAAGTTTTATTTTATATGAATGTGGAGGGCAATGCTCGATAACTTCTCCAGGACCAGTCCAACGGGCATACAATTTGTTCGATGAATCAGGTATTAATAAATAAACTTGATCACCTGGCTTAAATTCCTTAGAAGCGGTTCGGCGGTTAAAATATTCTGCATATGCCTGCTGTTTACCAGAAGCGATGAGAGATGCTTCCTCTGCAGCTCTTTCTAAGTTTATTTTTTTGCTCCTGCAAATAATCCACAACTGATTTCTCCATGTTTAACGGAATGGCAATATCACCACACCAGCTCGATTTTATAACACTGAGAGGTCCTCGTGCTTCACGTCCATACATCAACTTGAATGGTGAAACACCCGTCGTACAGTTAGGAATTTCCCTGTACGCAAAAAGCATATATGGAATGTATTTATCCCAATTACTCGGATCAGTTCTGATAATGTGATGGAGTGAATTTTTGAACACCCTATTATATCTTTCTATAAGGCCATTCCCAGCTGGATGGTTAGGCGTCGTAAATCTGGGAGCACAACCTAATCTTTTCATGAATTCCTGGGTTAACTTAGAAATAAAGTTTGTTCCATTATCACTTGCAATAACATTGGGTATTCCAGTCCGCATGAATATCTCCAATAAAGCATCACACGTAGCTTTAGCCGTTAACGAACGAAGAGGGATAGCCTCCGGCCATCGAGAATGCTGGTCCATTAGACATAATACATACTTATGCCGACGAGCAGAAGGGGGTTCAATGGGTCCTATTAGGTCTGTATTTACTATCTCAAATGGCAATTCCGGACGGAGAACAGGAGTAATAGGAATTTTATCAATCATTTTTTCCGGACTCCTCAACTGGCATTCTTTACAGGATTTACAAAAGTTTTTGATATCATCTGTCATATTTGGCCAATAAAAACTGTATTTAATTCTTTCACTAGTCTTTTTTAATCCCATATGGCATCCGAAAATTGATTCATGTGCTAATTTAAGAACTTGCTGTCTCTTATTTTTGGGCAAAACCAACTGATTCACTTTTTCGCCTAATATTTTATCCCGGTGGAATATTAATTCATCATTCATAAAAAAGTTTCCTTTTCCAAGGGATAAATTTTTTCTTACTGACAGCAAAGTATCACATTTTCTTTGTTCTTCTTTCAACGCATTAATTTTGTTTTTCTTATCCAAAGAATCGCTTTCATTTCCGATCGGTTGTTCTTCGCTCTGACTAACTCCACAACAAATCATAAATTCATCAAAGCTCTCTTCCATCGGCGCCTCTAATCCAGGCGTGTTTTGGCTGCGGCTGTGGTTTATGCTTTCTCCCAATAAGTTTAATACAGAGGGGGGGATGATGAATTGCTCTTGAATTCTATCCGTGACAGCTGCAACTATCTCAATAGGCCTGGAAATCCCTTCGTTGTTTTTATCTTTTAATGATATTTGAAAACTCGAAAGAGTAGCGTTAATCCTTTCTCCAAATGCACTTTTTAAAATGATCTTTCCTTTTTCTTTTTGTTTACTTGACACATATTTAGAATTTAAAACTGGTATCATAGCACCTGAGTCAACTAGGGTTTTCAGTTCTCTATTGTCCACACAAATATCAACGTATTGTAAAGGGTTGATATTTAAGCTTTTTTCACCATTAATTAATTCCGACTGAATTTCCGCGGTTAAAATGTCTTCCCGTTTCTTTTCTGCCGCAGATTCTCTCAACTGCGATTTTTTATGTCTATTTGGGCAGTCTCTAGCAAAATGCGACAATCCACAAACGTAACAGTCTCTTGTTACTTTTCTTGAATTTGTAGTTTCGTTTTTATGAAAGTTTTTGTTTCTGAATTCTCGTTGATGCGGGGGTACATACTTCCGTTCCGAAAAATGTCTCTCTTCTCTTTCGTCGTAGGTTTTATGTTTAGAACAGTTATTCTCTTGATATAGTTCTTTCTTTTTCCTCACACTGTTTGATCGCACATTTTCATAATCATCTAATTTGCTTGCAGTTTCGTTTGGATTCGTGAATTGTGACCAAACATCAATAAAATGTTCTTTAATGTCCGTAGGTACTTTTCGCTTTATCTGTTCTGTTATGATTAAATCAGACAAACTTTCAAAAGTAGTTATTTCCAATCCTTGAATCCATTGCTCAAAATAATTTTTAAGTTCGTAAGTAAAATCGCACCAGGTAGTCTCCGGTCTTTTAAAATGAGTCATAAACTTTTGCCTGAATTTTTCCGGGCTAAGTTTAAATCGTTTCACTAATAAACTCTTGATGTGGTCATAGTCCTTAACTCTCTCGATTGGCTCTCGAGCGATGAGTTGGGTTATATCCGTTGGCAATAATCCTAATAGATGCGACACGTAATCTTCTCGTTTTATTTGAGCCCACTCGGCTTGCCTCTCGAACAACAGCAAATATAAACTGATATCGCTGTTCTTTTCATCGAATTTTTGCATCACGTGCAAAGTTTCGTTCTATCTTGGGAGTTGGTAATTCGACATCCACGGGTACACTGGAATATTGCAGCTTCAGTTTCTCAAGTTCGAATTCTCGTTCTTCTTGTGCCTTTTTCTCCTGCAATTCCCACTCTTCTTTAATTTTTCTTTCTTCAAATTCTCGTTCTTCTTGCTTTCGTTTTTGTTCTTCTTTAATTTTTCTTTCTTCAAATTCTCGTTCTTCTTGCTTTCGTTTTTGTTCTTCTCTCGCTTTTCTATCCTCTATGATAACTATCATTTGTTTCTTCACAAACTCTTCCTCGTAATTTTCACTTCCAGTAATTAATTTTTTAAGTCCACAATTTTCATCTCTAATGAAACAGTTTCACCCAGCTCTTCCGCCAACAACTTCAAATCTTCCTTTTTCGCACTGCCTAGGAAGGCCATATCGATACCAAAAACACACACCTTTATCGAATAAAGTTCGATTTCAAGTTCGTCAAAAATAGCACTCGATTCTCAATCGTGACGACTGCGCCAAATGTCGTGGCTGGTTCGTGAGTGCTTTGAAAAAAATTAGGCAAATAGAAAACTTAACAGATTTATTTCAGATTCGTTCGAGTTACTCTACTCAGTAACTCCTTCTCCTCCAAGAGCCAACACTCGAATGACCTCACTCTTTGAATTACACTCGCGCTAGTTGCCTAGCGCCATCTATGAACGTTTATTTTCTTAACGCTTCAAAATCCAATCACTACAAGTATGAATTCTCTTTAGTGTATATATGTCGCAGTGGAAAAAATGGATGTAAAATTATCATAAAAGTATCAGATTTGAAAAATTGCTTGACACAATATATATTCATTTAAATATATTTTAATACATTTAAATACATTTGATTTGACACTATACATTTTGTTTAAACATTTAAAATTAAATAAACTGGGACATTTTAAATTAAATAAAATGCGCCACTACATTGTGTTGCATGATTAATCTTATAACCCTTATCTCCTTCATCTTTTCAACTTAGTTGCGCTTTTTAATTCTACATTATGTTAAAAAAAGGAAGAAAAAGAACGATGCTCAACACTCCCCCCTCCATACCCTTGGCACTTCATTCTAGTGAAAGCGAATCGTTTGACACTAGAGGACTTTCTTGTCCTCTTCTTTATAAATAAATTATCTACTTCCTCTTCTAAGATTAAAAAAAAAAGAACACAAAAAGAAGAAAATCACCCACTGCCTGTAAAACTGTTTGTCTTTTCGTTCTGTTGTCAAAAGAATATTTTGTGAGAGGGAGATTTTTGTTTTTTTCGCACCCATAACATTACCTCAACATTCTCCCCCCTATCCCCCCCACTCTGCCTCTTATGCTGTCGCCTTTGTTGTTACCCTATATTATATTCCTCCCCCCCTCACCCCCATTTTTTTTTGTTGGAACAGGCGTGCCGAAAAAAAATGAATGCAAACGACTGGAAAGAAAAACATTTCTTATGAATATGGCAATCTTTTTTTTTTTTTTTTTTTTTCATTTTACCTTGTTTTCGTTTTTGTTTTCTTTTTCTTTTTAAACATATTCTTAGCTGCTTTAGCATGAAAAGATAAATCTTTCTCTTTTGTATGCATATGCGCATCTTTTGAATATAAAAACTGCAATTTCTTTTGCGTGTTACTGTATTCTCAAAGCACTGGTTTTTTTTTTTTTATGCTAGGAAAATCTGTTTTTGATATTTTTGATATTAACAATGACAAACCAAGATTCTTTTTCATATTTATATGAAGAAGTTTGTCATCTTTTTTTCATTATTGCTATACACTTTTTTTTAATATTATTTTTTCCTTTGTTTTTCTTAACCATTTTCTGCGGTGTGTTAAATTTTTGACGTGTGATGGTTACAATTTTCCATACGCATGCACTTTTTTTCCGTATATATCTGATTTTAATCCTTGATGGATTCTCTCCCCCCCCTTTTTTTTTTCTTCTTAGTGGATTTTTTATCTTTTTTTATAAGTGAAAGCAGTTTTTCAAACACAAAATCCAGTTCACTTCGGATCTTCTCAATAATTTTTTTCCCTGATGAATATAACCTTAATTTTTTTCCTCCTCGAAACAAAAATTATTTTCAGTTTTTTTTTTTTTTTTTTTGTCTTCTATGTCAAGACAGACTCGACCTCTGTAAAGATTAAATTTTTTGTATTGTGATATTCAAATACTTTTTTATTATTTATTAATTTTGATATTTTAAGCTCTAATATTTATGTGTATGAATTTTGAATTATTTATTCTATTTAACTTGCCAATTCTTTGGTTCCATTAAATCAAATTCTTTTTATTATTTATTAATTTTGATATTTTAAGCTCTGATATTTATGTGTATGAATTTTGAATTATTTATTCTATTTAACTTGCCAATTCTTTGGTTCCATTAAATCAAATTATTTTTATTATTTATTAATTTTGATATCTTCAGCTCTGATATTTGTGTGTATGAATTTTGAATTATTTATTCTATTTAATTTGCCAATTCTTTGGTTCCCATTATATCAAATTCTTAATTAAATGAAGTTGATGTCAAAGCGCCCCAGAATACTGAATCCGAAAATGCTATTTTAAATGATGAAACTTAGAAGAAGATAAGATAAAATGCAAAATTATTGAATAATGTATTCTTGATATTGTATTAAAATTTTTTTCTTGGATTTATTTTGAGTTATATAAGATTTTTTTGTGTGAAAATACTACCAACATTTTCCACATTTGATTTTTTTTTTTCGAAAATAATGAATAAATTTTCTTTGATTTCATTTTGTACTTAATAAATCATTTTTTGTATCAAAAAATATTAAAACAAGTTATTTGCATTTAAAGCTTTAAAAATATCGCATTAAATATATCCTTAAAAACTATCCTTATTTGGCTTTTTCAAGTCGCAAAAAAACTGTCGAATTGGCACGAACATTTTTTAAGTAATACCATTAAATGTGACTGAGATTATCTACCGTTATTAATCTCAAAATGTTATCAAAAAAGCCAATAATAAATGAAAAAAATGTTTTAACCTGAAAAAATATTGTTATTATTGTGGGAAAAGGCAACGACCAGCATTAATATTTGAAATATATTTATTAAGATTAAAGTACAAAGGACAAAACATTACTACATAGAACATA
The DNA here is from genome assembly GCF_947563725.1 of Argiope bruennichi. Lineage (NCBI taxonomy): Eukaryota > Metazoa > Arthropoda > Arachnida > Araneae > Araneidae > Argiope > Argiope bruennichi. Next base: position 52,850,102 of record NC_079154.1, on the reverse strand, counting down.
AAAGATACATGAGCGTGAGCTACACGTCTTGCAGTCTCACTGCCTAACTCTCGTCTGCCAATAATGGCGGGAAAGCATCACGTGATTAATGACGTGACGCAACATGGCCAGCATGGCGCCATACAGGATACGGGATCTGTCAGCGCTTCCCACATCGGCCATCATGACAGGATAGGCGACCTCGCCTTATGGTATACAGTACATTGAAGTAAATATATAAAACAAACAGCAAATACAGGAAAATAATAATATGTAAAATTGAAATATTCACAAGATAAAACAAATAAAATAGTCATACCATCCGTGACAGCATAAGTATATAGCAATACAATAGCGTGCACTGGAAATATCGAATAACTAACTAAAAATAAAAATAATATTAGTGTTGAACATATAAAAATATAATAACACAAAATAAACAGAGAAAAAAAATCAAAGTCTATATCGTCCAAATATACACACACAAAAAGAAGGAAAGTAGTTCTCTTTCTCTTTAAGTAGTGTTCAGTGTTTACTTTTAACACAATTCAAGTGATATGTTCTATATTGCTGGACCATGTTTTCATATATTCTGCACAAGTTGAAGTTTTTGATGGTCCATCGAAGAAATCACACTTTTCAACATCGTATGTGTCGTTTGCTTTAATTTTGATCACTTTATATGGTCCGAGAAATTTTTGTTTCAATTTCAGACCAGGGCCAAATTGAGTGCGCTTGATTGCGACGAGATCATTCAATTGAAATTTTTGAGCATGTTTCCTACGCAGATTGTAGGTACGGCGATTTTCTTCTTGGATTTTGAGGATTTGTTGTTTTGCATCTTTACGGAGCTCATCACGCTGTTGGAGAAATGCAGACTGGATCTCTTCGTTGACGATTTCGAGGATTTTTATATCATGCTCAGATTTCATTTTAGTTCCAAACAGAATTTCGAATGTAGTAGAATTGATACTTCGTTGAAATGTAGAATTAATAATTTGCTGAACGGAAGCAACATGGCTATACCATTTCTCAGGGTTTTCTATGGATAGCTTGGAGAGTACAGATATGATAGTAGAATTAAGTCTTTCTACCTGACCGTTTGATCTAGGAAGTCCAGCTGTAATAGCAATGTGGGTGATATGCTGATGTTCACAATATTCTTTGAATGACGTAGATGTGAAAGCGGTACCTCTGTCCGTAATAATCCTTGAAGGATTACCGAAAACTGATCTTTGGCATTCGAGCTTATTGAGAACTTCAGCGGTGTCGGTGGACTTGGTCGGGTAAAGCCACACAAACTTCGTAAAGGAATCGATGATCGCCAGAATATGCTTATATTTCTTAGAAGTGCTGGGAAGAGGACCCAAATGATCAATATGATATGTATGAAAGGGAGTATCGTCTTTGTCAAGTGGATGCAAAGTGCCATCTAATTTGCCACGTTTTCGGTTATTTAGAATGCATGTTACACAGTTGCGTATGCATCGTTCAATTTTCTCTTTCAAGATCGGAATAAAGAATTCTTTGTTTAACATTTCCTGCGTGCGTTTTACTGCAAAATGGCCTCGTTCATGACAGGATTTAATAATGTTGGCCTGCATATCATCAGGTACGACAAATAAATCGATTCCGTCTAAGTTCTTATATAAAATGTTGTTTTTGACTATGTAGTTCTCGTAAGGTGCATTTTGAAGTAATGCTTTTATAGCTGTAATATGCTCATCTGTCTGTTGAGCTTTGAAAATTTGAAGATTGACACAGTCTTGAATGATCATGCAGCATGGGCTTCGGCTAAGAGCGTCGACATGAGTCATCTTTGAACCGGTTCGATGCTCTATTTCGTAGTCAAAATCCTGAAGGTATAATGCCCATCGCGAAATGCGGGAATTCATTTCTTTTTTATTTAACGTTTTGACGAATGCATTACAGTCAGTGATAATTTTAAAGTGTGATCCGAGGATGTAAATTCGGAATTTTTTAAGAGCTTCTACAATGGCGAGTACCTCCAGTTCATAGCTGGTGTATTTTCTTTCGCTGTCAGACGTTTTCTTGGACATATAATACACTGGATGGAATTTGTTATCATCTTTGGATTTTTGTAGTAGGACTGCCCCCAAGCCATCAATTGACGCGTCTGTATGAATTTCAATGGGACTGCCTTGATTAAAAATAGTTAAAACGGGTTTATCAGAAAGTAACTGTTTTAAGCGTAAAAACGCAGTTTTTTGCTGAGCTTGAAATAGAAAGGGGCTGTCCTTACGAAGAAGATCACTAAGTGGTTTTGCTATAGTAGAGTATGAGGGAATAAGTTTTCTAAAGTATCCCGTAAGACCTAGAAAACGTTGTACGTCTTTTGCATTTTTTAACTCAGGATAATTAAGAACGGCTTTAGTTTTGGAGGGTGAAGGGAGCAATTTGCCGTGTTCTACTACGTGACCCAAAAATTCAATCTGACTATGCAAAAATTGACATTTTTTAAAGTTTATATCTAGTCCATAATCGCGAGCTACTTTTAGAACAGTGTTAAGGCGTTCGAGAGCCTCAGATTCATTATTTGCGGGAATGACGATGTCATCCATATACGGGAGGACAATGCCTTTTGCAATAAGATCACGAAAAACGGCATTTATGTATCGCATAAAGACAGGAGGACATGAACTTAAACCGAATGGCATATAACGGAATTGAAATTGACCTGTATTTGTGACGAAACTGGTGTAACAACGACTTTTTTCTTTTACCGGCACATGAAAAAATCCGTTACGCAAATCGAGAGTACTGAAAATTTTAGCATTTTGAAGACGATCTAAAATGTCATCAATTAATGGTAGTGGATAATTGTCTTTAACTAATTTACGATTTAATTTTCTATAATCTATACAGACTCTATGTTTTCCATCTTTCTTACGAACTACGACAACTTGACTAGCATAGGGTGAAGAACATGGTTCTATAATTCCATTTTTTAACCACTCGTCTATCTGCGCATTTACTATATCACGTTCGGCAAAGGGTAAACGTCGAGGAGAGTGGAAAATTGGCTCATCGTCAGTAAGCGTTATATCAAGTGCGATGTTCGTGGTTTTAGTTTTGTTAGGTTTATAGGCTAACAAAATCTGTTCAACCTCATTGCGAGTTTGTTTAGAAATATTCGGACCTATATCAAACGTGGGAGTTTCGGCAGAAATAGCCATTATAAAACTGTCAGTTTCAACAGGATCATCAGATTTAGAAATTTTGGAAAATACAACACCGTCAGGTTTAACTGTCAAATTTGCCTGCTTTATTACGTCGCAACCTATTATTAGGTCATAAGTAGTACAATTATTAGGTACCACAGAAATAAAAACAGGAAAACTTTGTTTGTCAATAATAATTTCAGATTCAAAGGAACCTATTATTTTAGTTTGGGAAAAACCGAATCCAGTTAGTGTCATCTTGTTATTCGTCAACGGCGGCGATCCTAGTTTAATCCATGCAGAATGTTTGAGAAGTGTCGAAAAACTACCAGTATCGACTAATCCGGAAAGTGTATTATTAAGAATAACAACCTCTTTATGCATATTCGACGGAGAATGCAATAAATGTAAAGTGTTGACATTATCCCGTGGGGTAGAACTGTCATTCCGAGTAGTACGATGACAATCGGAAGATTTATGTCCGAAAAAATTACAAGAAAGACATTTAGGACCACGATTACGATTAGGGCAAGACTTTGCGATATGTCCAAAATCGTTACAATTAAAACAACGCATGTTACTGTTAGTCGGATTACTAAAATTCGATTTTGATTCTCTTTGTTGGACAGGGATTTTATGTATTTTATCACGTCTTTGACCGTCATTAGCATATCTAGAATACGACATCTTTGAATTATTTGCGTTCATTGCACTTACGATAGTTTCGAAAATTCGTAATTTTTCTTTAAACTCAGAATAACATTTTGCACCGTAAAGAATAATTTTATCAGAAGGGGAACCCTGTATCCCATTTATTGTGTATTGAATAACAGAATATTCATCAATAAGGGTTTCAGACTGATTCGCAATTTCACGCATGGCAATAAAATATTGCATAAAAGTTTCATTCGAGCGCATTTTACGTCTTTCTAGTTGTTTATGTATTTCAATAGAAGTTACTTTATCGGAAAATTCATTAATTAATGCACTTTTAAAAGCTTGATAGGAATTTAGATTTCTTTGGGAAAATAAAAAAGATTTAGCAGTACCGGAAACTAACCTCTTTGCAAAGATTAATTTTTGTTGTTCGCTTAAAGAAGGAAAAAGCGAAAAATTCTCTTCAACATCACAAAAAAAACATTTAATCGAATAGGAATCATTTCCTGTGAAGTTTCTACAACTACCACAGAGATCGCGTAATAAAAAACAAAACAGAAGGTTTATTTCATTCATCGTTTGTTTATTCGAGGGATCATTTTCGAGTGATTCCCTTTTGGCGCCAGTAATTAATGCCTGACTGTTATTTATTAATGTTTCGTCTGAAGTTACGGGGATGGGGAAGGAAGAATTATTACCCGTATTACTTGTTGAACTTTCAGTTTCAGACATCTGTTGAGGAGATAAAGGTTTTTCTTCTGTTTCCGATAAAAAACTAGTATCTAGCGAGTTCTGAAATTCATTTAAATTTGTTAGGGCTTTAAAAATATTTTCACACAAATCATCTTTGTTACTTTCGTTTACTTCTAAATGTAATAAATCAGAAACGGAGATAAAATCAGATAAAGAAAAATTATTCAACAACTCTTGTTTATGTTTTTCTACATCTAAATTTTCAAATCTTTCAAAATTTTTCATTCTTTTTCGAGAAGAATGGTCAAAATTACTGTAACCTAACACAGAGTTAAGCAATTTTACTGAATTAGTTTTTGCATATTTAAGGGAGTTAGCGATTAATTGAATATCGCCTAGTTTTAAAGACATTGTAATGAATTAAAACAGAACTAATGCACATTCACTCGGGATTAAAATTTAAAGGGAGAATTAAATAAAGGGAGAATGAAAAATGTACTATAAATTACAAACTTGGGAAAAAATTGCGCCTACCTGGTTGGGAGCAGTCGAATTATTCACTCTTAAATGTTCCTTTTTTTAAAGCAGCCATTATATGTCCGCACAGTTGCACAACAACACGAAGTAATTGAACCTTTAACGTTTTTACTTGAATCATATCCATCAAAAACGTGCACTAACGTCCATTCACCAGTCCATTAAAATATCCACGTCAAAAATCCACTCTCATCAAAATTTTTAGCATCAATTTAGCGTTTTAAATTGTACTAACGTCCACAGCTTTTACAACAATTTGGCGGGATTTGCTAGGGGTATTCACGAGAAAGGCCGAGCCCCCCAAAATGTGGGAAAAGGCAACGACCAGCATTAATATTTGAAATATATTTATTAAGATTAAAGTACAAAGGACAAAACATTACTACATAGAACATAGAAGATACATGAGCGTGAGCTACACGTCTTGCAGTCTCACTGTCTAACTCTCGTCTGCCAATAATGGCGGGAAAGCATCACGTGATTAATGACGTGACGCAACATGGCCAGCATGGCGCCATACAGGATACGGGATCTGTCAGCGCTTCCCACATCGGCCATCATGACAGGATAGGCGACCTCGCCTTATGGTATACAGTACATTGAAGTAAATATATAAAACAAACAGCAAATACAGGAAAATAATAATATGTAAAATTGAAATATTCACAAGATAAAACAAATAAAATAGTCATACCATCCGTGACAGCATAAGTATATAGCAATACAATAGCGTGCACTGGAAATATCGAATAACTAACTAAAAATAAAAATAATATTAGTGTTGAACATATAAAAATATAATAACACAAAATAAACAGAGAAAAAAAATCAAAGTCTATATCGTCCAAATATACACACACAAAAAGAAGGAAAGTAGTTCTCTTTCTCTTTAAGTAGTGTTCAGTGTTTACTTTTAACACAATTCAAGTGATATGTTCTATATTGCTGGACCATGTTTTCATATATTCTGCACAAGTTGAAGTTTTTGATGGTCCATCGAAGAAATCACACTTTTCAACATCGTATGTGTCGTTTGCTTTAATTTTGATCACTTTATATGGTCCGAGAAATTTTTGTTTCAATTTCAGACCAGGGCCAAATTGAGTGCGCTTGATTGCGACGAGATCATTCAATTGAAATTTTTGAGCATGTTTCCTACGCAGATTGTAGGTACGGCGATTTTCTTCTTGGATTTTGAGGATTTGTTGTTTTGCATCTTTACGGAGCTCATCACGCTGTTGGAGAAATGCAGACTGGATCTCTTCGTTGACGATTTCGAGGATTTTTATATCATGCTCAGATTTCATTTTAGTTCCAAACAGAATTTCGAATGTAGTAGAATTGATACTTCGTTGAAATGTAGAATTAATAATTTGCTGAACGGAAGCAACATGGCTATACCATTTCTCAGGGTTTTCTATGGATAGCTTGGAGAGTACAGATATGATAGTAGAATTAAGTCTTTCTACCTGACCGTTTGATCTAGGAAGTCCAGCTGTAATAGCAATGTGGGTGATATGCTGATGTTCACAATATTCTTTGAATGACGTAGATGTGAAAGCGGTACCTCTGTCCGTAATAATCCTTGAAGGATTACCGAAAACTGATCTTTGGCATTCGAGCTTATTGAGAACTTCAGCGGTGTCGGTGGACTTGGTCGGGTAAAGCCACACAAACTTCGTAAAGGAATCGATGATCGCCAGAATATGCTTATATTTCTTAGAAGTGCTGGGAAGAGGACCCAAATGATCAATATGATATGTATGAAAGGGAGTATCGTCTTTGTCAAGTGGATGCAAAGTGCCATCTAATTTGCCACGTTTTCTGTTATTTAGAATGCATGTTACACAGTTGCGTATGCATCGTTCAATTTTCTCTTTCAAGATCGGAATAAAGAATTCTTTGTTTAACATTTCCTGCGTGCGTTTTACTGCAAAATGGCCTCGTTCATGACAGGATTTAATAATGTTGGCCTGCATATCATCAGGTACGACAAATAAATCGATTCCGTCTAAGTTCTTATATAAAATGTTGTTTTTGACTATGTAGTTCTCGTAAGGTGCATTTTGAAGTAATGCTTTTATAGCTGTAATATGCTCATCTGTCTGTTGAGCTTTGAAAATTTGAAGATTGACACAGTCTTGAATGATCATGCAGCATGGGCTTCGGCTAAGAGCGTCGACATGAGTCATCTTTGAACCGGTTCGATGCTCTATTTCGTAGTCAAAATCCTGAAGGTATAATGCCCATCGCGAAATGCGGGAATTCATTTCTTTTTTATTTAACGTTTTGACGAATGCATTACAGTCAGTGATAATTTTAAAGTGTGATCCGAGGATGTAAATTCGGAATTTTTTAAGAGCTTCTACAATGGCGAGTACCTCCAGTTCATAGCTGGTGTATTTTCTTTCGCTGTCAGACGTTTTCTTGGACATATAATACACTGGATGGAATTTGTTATCATCTTTGGATTTTTGTAGTAGGACTGCCCCCAAGCCATCAATTGACGCGTCTGTATGAATTTCAATGGGACTGCCTTGATTAAAAATAGTTAAAACGGGTTTATCAGAAAGTAACTGTTTTAAGCGTAAAAACGCAGTTTTTTGCTGAGCTTGAAATAGAAAGGGGCTGTCCTTACGAAGAAGATCACTAAGTGGTTTTGCTATAGTAGAGTATGAGGGAATAAGTTTTCTAAAGTATCCCGTAAGACCTAGAAAACGTTGTACGTCTTTTGCATTTTTTAACTCAGGATAATTAAGAACGGCTTTAGTTTTGGAGGGTGAAGGGAGCAATTTGCCGTGTTCTACTACGTGACCCAAAAATTCAATCTGACTATGCAAAAATTGACATTTTTTAAAGTTTATATCTAGTCCATAATCGCGAGCTACTTTTAGAACAGTGTTAAGGCGTTCGAGAGCCTCAGATTCATTATTTGCGGGAATGACGATGTCATCCATATACGGGAGGACAATGCCTTTTGCAATAAGATCACGAAAAACGGCATTTATGTATCGCATAAAGACAGGAGGACATGAACTTAAACCGAATGGCATATAACGGAATTGAAATTGACCTGTATTTGTGACGAAACTGGTGTAACAACGACTTTTTTCTTTTACCGGCACATGAAAAAATCCGTTACGCAAATCGAGAGTACTGAAAATTTTAGCATTTTGAAGACGATCTAAAATGTCATCAATTAATGGTAGTGGATAATTGTCTTTAACTAATTTACGATTTAATTTTCTATAATCTATACAGACTCTATGTTTTCCATCTTTCTTACGAACTACGACAACTTGACTAGCATAGGGTGAAGAACATGGTTCTATAATTCCATTTTTTAACCACTCGTCTATCTGCGCATTTACTATATCACGTTCGGCAAAGGGTAAACGTCGAGGAGAGTGGAAAATTGGCTCATCGTCAGTAAGCGTTATATCAAGTGCGATGTTCGTGGTTTTAGTTTTGTTAGGTTTATAGGCTAACAAAATCTGTTCAACCTCATTGCGAGTTTGTTTAGAAATATTCGGACCTATATCAAACGTGGGAGTTTCGGCAGAAATAGCCATTATAAAACTGTCAGTTTCAACAGGATCATCAGATTTAGAAATTTTGGAAAATACAACACCGTCAGGTTTAACTGTCAAATTTGCCTGCTTTATTACGTCGCAACCTATTATTAGGTCATAAGTAGTACAATTATTAGGTACCACAGAAATAAAAACAGGAAAACTTTGTTTGTCAATAATAATTTCAGATTCAAAGGAACCTATTATTTTAGTTTGGGAAAAACCGAATCCAGTTAGTGTCATCTTGTTATTCGTCAACGGCGGCGATCCTAGTTTAATCCATGCAGAATGTTTGAGAAGTGTCGAAAAACTACCAGTATCGACTAATCCGGAAAGTGTATTATTAAGAATAACAACCTCTTTATGCATATTCGACGGAGAATGCAATAAATGTAAAGTGTTGACATTATCCCGTGGGGTAGAACTGTCATTCCGAGTAGTACGATGACAATCGGAAGATTTATGTCCGAAAAAATTACAAGAAAGACATTTAGGACCACGATTACGATTAGGGCAAGACTTTGCGATATGTCCAAAATCGTTACAATTAAAACAACGCATGTTACTGTTAGTCGGATTACTAAAATTCGATTTTGATTCTCTTTGTTGGACAGGGATTTTATGTATTTTATCACGTCTTTGACCGTCATTAGCATATCTAGAATACGACATCTTTGAATTATTTGCGTTCATTGCACTTACGATAGTTTCGAAAATTCGTAATTTTTCTTTAAACTCAGAATAACATTTTGCACCGTAAAGAATAATTTTATCAGAAGGGGAACCCTGTATCCCATTTATTGTGTATTGAATAACAGAATATTCATCAATAAGGGTTTCAGACTGATTCGCAATTTCACGCATGGCAATAAAATATTGCATAAAAGTTTCATTCGAGCGCATTTTACGTCTTTCTAGTTGTTTATGTATTTCAATAGAAGTTACTTTATCGGAAAATTCATTAATTAATGCACTTTTAAAAGCTTGATAGGAATTTAGATTTCTTTGGGAAAATAAAAAAGATTTAGCAGTACCGGAAACTAACCTCTTTGCAAAGATTAATTTTTGTTGTTCGCTTAAAGAAGGAAAAAGCGAAAAATTCTCTTCAACATCACAAAAAAAAAACATTTAATCGAATAGGAATCATTTCCTGTGAAGTTTCTACAACTACCACAGAGATCGCGTAATAAAAAACAAAACAGAAGGTTTATTTCATTCATCGTTTGTTTATTCGAGGGATCATTTTCGAGTGATTCCCTTTTGGCGCCAGTAATTAATGCCTGACTGTTATTTATTAATGTTTCGTCTGAAGTTACGGGGATGGGGAAGGAAGAATTATTACCCGTATTACTTGTTGAACTTTCAGTTTCAGACATCTGTTGAGGAGATAAAGGTTTTTCTTCTGTTTCCGATAAAAAACTAGTATCTAGCGAGTTCTGAAATTCATTTAAATTTGTTAGGGCTTTAAAAATATTTTCACACAAATCATCTTTGTTACTTTCGTTTACTTCTAAATGTAATAAATCAGAAACGGAGATAAAATCGGATAAAGAAAAATTATTCAACAACTCTTGTTTATGTTTTTCTACATCTAAATTTTCAAATCTTTCAAAATTTTTCATTCTTTTTCGAGAAGAATGGTCAAAATTACTGTAACCTAACACAGAGTTAAGCAATTTTACTGAATTAGTTTTTGCATATTTAAGGGAGTTAGCGATTAATTGAATATCGCCTAGTTTTAAAGACATTGTAATGAATTAAAACAGAACTAATGCACATTCACTCGGGATTAAAATTTAAAGGGAGAATTAAATAAAGGGAGAATGAAAAATGTACTATAAATTACAAACTTGGGAAAAAATTGCGCCTACCTGGTTGGGAGCAGTCGAATTATTCACTCTTAAATGTTCCTTTTTTTAAAGCAGCCATTATATGTCCGCACAGTTGCACAACAACACGAAGTAATTGAACCTTTAACGTTTTTACTTGAATCATATCCATCAAAAACGTGCACTAACGTCCATTCACCAGTCCATTAAAATATCCACGTCAAAAATCCACTCTCATCAAAATTTTTAGCATCAATTTAGCGTTTTAAATTGTACTAACGTCCACAGCTTTTACAACAATTTGGCGGGATTTGCTAGGGGTATTCACGAGAAAGGCCGAGCCCCCCAAAATGTGGGAAAAGGCAACGACCAGCATTAATATTTGAAATATATTTATTAAGATTAAAGTACAAAGGACAAAACATTACTACATAGAACATAGAAGATACATGAGCGTGAGCTACACGTCTTGCAGTCTCACTGTCTAACTCTCGTCTGCCAATAATGGCGGGAAAGCATCACGTGATTAATGACGTGACGCAACATGGCCAGCATGGCGCCATACAGGATACGGGATCTCAGCGCTTCCCACATTATTATTATTATTATTATTTTTTTTTTTGAAAAAAAGTGAATTACCAAATTTTAAAAACAGAAAATTTTCAACATAATTTAATATTTAGTCCCCCTCCCTCTTCGCTATAAATAAAAATTGCTCTAAGTATTTTATTCTGAATTAGTATCCTTTTCCGACAATATTACGAGTTGCCTGCAGTTTTTACACCTCTTAAATCCACGCATAACTTGAGTTCACCTTATTGCTAAATGTAAACATCTGCTTTCATTTTCCTTTCACTACTATTTTGATTAAATAAACACATCCTGACGCATGCGCAAAAGCGAATAATTGAAACATATGCAGACTAAATGTTCAAGATTCCTCCAGGAAAACGGGTTGAACATCAAATTGTGATAGATATCAAAGATGTGTTTTTAACAGACTTATATCTGTTTTATTCAATGCATGTCAATGAACCGTCCTAATAGTGCCAAGTCCCATGACATCATAGTGCTAATAAAAACGTAATTTTCAAAATAATCTATCTATTAATTTTCACATTATTCCACTAAAAAAACTAAATATTAAATAGAATCCTTCTGCCTTAGCTTACATTAATGGAAGGCAGTTTGTTATTTAGTGAATCATTGAAAGGAATTTGAACTTTTGTTCAACAATATAATCTATTATTAAATACTATACCAGAATATGTGTAAAAAATCTGTTGAAATTCAGGAACAATTTTCACAGCAGTTAAATTAGAATTAAGAAGATAATTAATTAAATTAGTATTAAAAAGCAGTAAAATGATAAATTTTTTTAATTGTATGAAAATCAGTTTTGTGTATTAGTATTTTCGAGAATTATAATGTAAAAATACTGAAATCTTGTCTAAATTTTATTCATTGAAAATTTTTAAAGAATCCGAGATGCACATTTTTACCCTCCAAAATATATCTGTGCCAAATTTGATAACTTTAGGTCAAACTATCTATGCTGTAGAGCACTAACTTATATACAATCTTCGTTACTAATAGTAGAGGTTTTCAGTTTTATTTGTTACACCGATGATAATTTTTAACGCTGAAGTGTTTCGTTTAGAAAATAATATTAAAAAAGTTCCTTGTAGAAAATATTCAAATAAAAAAGAAAATAACTATGCTGGGATTGAAAAATATCTACTTGCTAATCAAAACTATCATCTTCCATTGTTAGCGTTTGTCCCACTTAAGCAATACTTATAACTTCACAACTACATCATATAATTTAACACATAATGGTTTCAACAAGCATAGAATAAATAAAGCTATTTTCTTTCGCAGTGTGGAATACGCAATTTTCAACATACGTCCCACTTGCTGCAAAAAAAAAGCATTTATTTTTAAGCTGCTACTGCTGAACAGGAAGTTTACTATTCATAAACACAGTCAGACGATTATCGTGGATCGTGAGTTGAGAAGTCTCGGAACAAAAATGCGGCAAATTATTACTTTCGACTGTCAAAAAAGGCGTTGAAAAATCTGACCTATAATTTGCGTGGAAATTTCAGCACGTGATGTTCAAAATAAGAAGCCTATTTAGAGTATTAGGATCTTTAAATTATTTTTTTGTTCCATCGTGGTTTTAGTGCTGCCATATCAGATGTCCAAATAGTGTAATTCCGTTTCAGCGCGCCAAGAAAAATGAATTGGAAGTTAAAGGTCACTTGTATGTAACCGCGGTCTTTGTGAGATTAAATGCAAATGGTATTCATGTGGGGTTTTAAGATATCTACTTTAATGGTGAAAAATGGTCTTCTAAGATATGGATTAAGAAAAAGAAATGAAAAATTATGATTCAAATACGTGGGAATTTTGGTTTTATGTATTTTTCGTCGAAGTGATTAAATATGGATAATATGTTTCATTTCATTTTTTTTTTTGTTATCGATTTATTTGATACATTTTTCCTATTGTATAATTAATTATTTTAATAAATATTATTTCAAACCCTTGTGGAAATTTCCGCTGATAAATTATGTTTTTTTACGGCTATGAATTTGTTGAACACAAGATTCTAGCAAGATTTTGCATTTTATGTTTTTTTACGTAATGTGGTGTTTTATATATTATTTTATGAAGACATATAATCATTTACTCTTCTAAACATCTAGAAATTCGAAAATTTTTCGTCCGACTTTTTTCTATTTTTTTTAATAAAAATATTTGATATTTATGAGCGGTTGCTTTAAAAAGTGCTGAGCTTATTTTCCATTTTATTGTTTTGATTTTTTACAAAACTGGAAAATGTTGTTAACTTTTTGTCAGTTATTGAAAAAAAATCGTATAATTCATTTCTTGATATATCAACATTTGATTTCTATCTCTCCAAAAATAACGAAGTTTTCAAAATCATATTCTTGTAATATTATGTATGAAATATTCGGAAAATAAAGATATAGTTAGTTAAAATACATCTAAAGAAACAGTGTTTAACTACGAGCTTACCTAAAGCTTTTTTAAGGCTTCCTGTCGTTCTTGGTTAATACAGCCATGTCAACCGAAAACTTAATCTAAAAGTTACAAAAATACATCTTTGCAACATTTTGTTGGATTTATATATAGAAGAATTTTATCGCTCTATCAAACATTGATTGTTTTGAAAACTCTGATAGTATCTTTGTCAATTTTTCATAAAAATATAGTAATAAATAAATAATGAAATCACCGAATAACATTGAAATATGAAAACTCTTATTGTATTTTTGTTACTTTTTCCTCAATTACATAACCGTCACAATTGTATTCTAAATATATAAATTTAATTTCATATTTTTCTTTAACATTAGAACTACCGATGTTAAATATATACCTAGTTTTACCACAGCTGTCAAATTGACAATTTTTAATCATCTTGGCTTTCATTATAACTTTAGGCTTAGTTTATGTAAATAAAAGAATATAATTTAACAAAAGTAAGATTTTATATAATAATTCATTAATTACTAAAAAAACCACTTGAAAAACAGTTTGTATTTGCATTTATAGGCTATCCAGAGCTTTTAGTTCTAAACTGAATCATAATCGGAATAAAATAGATCCCATTATAATGGCTGCCGAACACTTTGGATCAATCAGTGTAATTTCACGTAAAAAATATAATTCAAATTTTTTCCAGGAAATGTTTGAAAGCGATGCATAAATGAATGTAAATACGTATTGATGTCCATCATTGCATACATGATTCATAAATTTTGAAATCGCTAAAGCCGTCATCACGGGTCTTAGTATAAATAGGTATTGGTCATACTGATTATGCAAGTTAAAATGAATTGAATCAAATTGAATAGGAATATGCAATTCTTCTTATATTTCATTAAAAGTCGTCCTAAAGTTCTAGAACAATATTTAAATGTATATCAAAATTTTTAAACTTGAAATTTGAAAATCTTCAAAATAACGGTTTTGGTATTCTAGTATTAAATATGAATTAGCGCTCCCTGTCATGTTGCATTTTGCTAATCTGTCCAAAAATGTTAACCATTTCTTAAACTTCATATAAGATACATGCGAGTGAAAATATTATTTTATTGTATTATCATTAAAAAGTAACGTCAAATAATACCAGCAACATTTTATTGAATGTTTAATGTCCACATATTACATGAAAATGTGATCGGAAATATAAATGCTCTCTTTTGTGAAATTAAAAAAAAAAAAAAACACTGTCTTAGCATGTAACTTGTTTTGTTTTTTCTCACATTTAGCAATAAAAATATCATTTTTTGCAACGATTTAAAAAAAAAAGAAACATATGGCATTATATCTCGGTTTTATTCAAACATTATTTCGCTACTTAACATTCAGTTTCTTATTTCCGCTATCCCTATTTCATAACGCTACATTCAACTTTAATGAGCGGTAATTGCGAAATATTTTCTGCTCAAAAATGAATATCATTCTACGTAAGAAAAAAAAATTATTATTGAGATACTAACATTTTATCTTCTTTTTTTTTTTTTTCAAGTTCATAGCAATTACGTTTCCCAGCAAAAACTAAAATGGAATGAAAAAGAATTATGATTCTTTTATTTCCCCTTATCGCGCGTTATTTCAGATTCTTAGAAGCGTATTCTTGTTGCCAAAAAAAAAAAAAAAAAAACAGCTGATGAACCATAACTAGGTATGATGGGAACTAACGTCTCTAAATTAGACATTAAAGAACAAGCGGTACAAAGAAGGAAGTGAAAAAAAAATATATAACAAACAACTTCCAGCAGAGAAACGAAATTCATTATTTCTTAACATCAGGTTCCATAGAAACCAGTTGTTACAGATAATAAAAAACAAGCAACGGAAAAAATAAATAGGGAACTCTGGGAGATAATCTGGGGGAAAAAAACTGCCATTAGCGTTCCTTCAGCAAGAGCTAGTATTGCGTGAAACAATTCTAACAGACATTAAGCGGAGCTCCTGTTTCTCCCAAAAGACGTTTCAGTTATCTGTTTCCGAGTTCTCTTTGTTGCAGACGATTTTTTTATTATATTTTTTCCCGCCCAATATTATCTGCTTTAGAATCTTTTCTCTAACATCTTACCGATTAGTTTCTCAACTTAATCTGTTGCTTTTTGTAATCGGATTTGGTATTAAATTACTACACGACTATTTATTTATTTTTTATTTTCCGATTTCATGTCTGTTTTTTTTTTATTTCAGACTATTATTTATTTCATTTTCAGTGTCAATTTTTTTAGGGGGAAATGGAACACCTGCACGCGTTTCTCTGCTTCTTTATCGTCTGACTCTTTGTGCCTGGCGTGCCACCGGTATATAAATAACAGTTAAATGTTTTCAGTCACGGTTCCGAAATGGAGAGACATAAAATCGGAGTTAAAGGTTATGGAGATGAAATTACGTGACAGGTGGTTTTCTCGTAAAAGCATGGATTATAAACTCATTATTCTGGATTTTATTGAACCACTAATTATTCTCATTCGGAGGAAATTATTGCAGGGGGGGGGGTAAGAACTTCCTGCACTAAAAAAAATAATAAAACATTTCAAATATAATTTTATCTGGCATTCAGAGAAAAAAAGTATTTCTAGTTTCATAATGAATGATTTCTTTCTCGTTTGTTCTTTCAAAATTTTAAATCGCTGTCTTAAAAGTAGTTATGATTCAGTGAATTATGTCTAGCCAGCGTAATTTTGAAGTCGAATGGAGCTCTTGCAAAATAAATTTTTTGAAAAAGAAATCTTGTATTGAAAATTTTATCATGTGAGAACATCATTTTTTAAGTCACGTGGTATCAATCCAATAGAAAAATGGCATGTTCTCACGTGACTCATATTTCGCAATCACCAACATTTAGAAAACCAATGGTTTCTGACCATCTCAAAATTAATCGAGTTCTAAAAATTTTTTCTCGAGGCAGAATTTTTTCGTGAAAAACTAGTTTAAACCGGTTTTAAGAAATCACTTGGTTATCAGATGATGCATGCGTCGATATTTAAAAAAGCGATTTTTTTTTTCCCATATCAAAATTATTTGAGCTCCAAAACTTTTTTTGCCAGCTAGAAAAATTGAAAATTAAAAAAAATTAAAATTATATATAAACTTTCGATATCTCCTCTCGCTGTTTCGGGTTCATTCCAATTTTTTTCTCTGTACTTCTTCCGGTGATAACTTCTGACAACCCTGCCCATTATTGGCCAGACAGAAGAATCGTATACATGGCGAACATTTGCGTGATGTTGTAACTTTTTATTGACGATAAGTCCCAAATGTGACAAACTTTTTTATTATTTTCTAATTATCCTAAAAGTAAAACTGTATACCTCAAAAGTGATAAAGCGTCAATTTTCTACCAGTGCATTTTATGGCTTCAAAAACCCCACAACAAAACAACATAATGTCCTCACATGATAAAAAAGTTAAACTATCATAACATAACATAAAAGCCAGATTACGTATTTAGTTACGTTTATTACGTTACTATGAAAATTTGGAACAGACTCCTCAGCATAATCTTGGAATAATTTTCATTTACTATACCTAATAGGAATTCGGATAAAAAATTAATGGACATTCCTTTTTGAGGGTTTAAAAAATTGTTAGCGGGGTTAAAAAAATGCCCTGAATGTAAAAAAGGAAATTGGAGTCTGGAAAATTTAATATTTTATTTAACAAGAATCTATTGGTTCTTATTTAAATTATTTTGGTTTTATAGAAATAAAATTATTTCAAGTAAATGGGGGAGAGGACGTCATATACGCAGTCTCTAGGAGGCAAACTTAAAATTTTATAGAATGCTCTTAGCATAAAAGCTCTTTTTTTTATAGAATATTCTTTTTTAATTATAAAATGCTCTTTTTTATTTTATTTTGTATTAAATTACAGAAATGATTTAAACAATTGTTATTTATACAGATTATACATTGGAAGTATAAAAATATGAATATTTTTATGAAAAAAATAATTTTTATTATATTTTATTTTGTATTTTAAAAGCATTTAAATATTATAAATATTTTTAAATTTCCTTTCTTCACTAAACAGAGCAAGTTCTTTATTTCAACTGGACTACTAGTTAATTCGTTTGCAAATATATGTGAAATGTAATTACGTCCATTAACTAACGAGTTTGCTATGGATGCCACTTAAAGTCATAAAAAATTATTTATTTAAAGATTTTTAAAATTCCGTTTAAAGATGACAATTTCAATAATTTCGATGATTGATAAATCACTGGTAAATTTAAAACATTTTAACTGAAATTATTATTATTAATTAATTTATTATTATTATTTATTAGTTTTATTATTATTATTAATTAATTTTATTAAAAACATTTTAATTGTTTCGGTAATGACGAAGACATTTAACAATAATTTTGCCATTAGAGATTGAAGCAGATATTTAATTATAATTTTATAAATATTGACAAAAGCATACATTTAATTGTAAATTTAATTGTTTAGTATAAAATTGTATTTACATTTATTTGTAAATTTGCTAATGATAAAAACAGCCATTTCATTATAATACTTAGATTGTTAATGGAAGTAATGCGTTGAATGAGGGATTCGCATTTAAAAAGAAACAATAGGGTTATTTCCATTGTTTCGATAAACTATGCTGTCTTCATAATGAATGACAACTTCGATAAAACATTTTGAAATTGTGAAGAACAGATCTCAATATCTTTGGGGGGGATGGAGAGTTCTACTGTTTATAGAATTACAAATTAATTAAAATGTAATAAAAACACAAATAATTTTCTGTATATCTTTTATGTTAGGGAAACTAACATGACTTAGTTTTCCTCAGAATAATGGTTTTACAAGTTGTTTGCCCAAGAGCAATATTTTCACGATTGGTCGTTGCATATTGAAAAATATTAAAAATATTTTCATTCTATGTGAATAAAAATATTTTTATTACATGCAGTTTTTTTTTTTTCGAATTTAACCAATAAAATTTGATAGTTTGTAGAAAGATGAATGTTTTGTGCGTTTGTTCAATCAAGAAAGTTAAAAAAAGTTCAATCTTATCCATGTAGCTGATTTAAATTTTATTTTCCCCTCCGCAGTCTGATATCATTAAAAAAATGACCATATTAGTCATTTGAATATATGCTTATTAGTATATGGACATATTAGTACTTTGAACATTTGCTTATTGGTATATGAACGTATGCTTTGCCGTTCTTATTAAATGTATAACATTTAATTTTGAAAATTTAATTCATATTTAGCCGCTTTCGGCGACCAGCTGTTCGTCCATAATATTAATAGTTTTATTTTAAACTATATCTGCACAGTAAATTTGAAACATAATGACTGTTTAGCTGTCAGGAGAAGTGACGAAATCCCTCTAATTGTTTGAGATTAGTGCAATATTTCAAAAAAAAAAGTGGATGGGGAGGGACAGATAATTATAGATGATTGATCAAAAAGTTATGAGCTTTCACAAGAAGCAAATATTCGATAAATTGGTTCAGTTGCTAGTGGTGTGGACTTGTTCTTTGATTTTCTTAATTTTTTAAATGTATACACGTAATATTTTTTTTTAATTATTTCATAAATTTATATGCAGGTCGCTTCTCTCACTATCAGAAAAACCACTTAATTACGTTTAAATCCACATTTTTGCTAACGCGTTTATTAACAACGAATGTGGGAAAACTGTTTAATTTCAGTTTTAATAATTGCGATATGATTACGTATAAAATGAATTGAATAGAGATGAATATTTGCAAAATTATGGGTGGCCTGAATTATGGTCTGGGTGTAAACGAAATAATCGGTGTCCACTCCTACTATTATATAAATGCATTGAGTTTAAATTTTCATAATAGATATTAAAACCAGCTAGTATTAAAGTTAAAATGGGAATGTTTTTGTTTTCTGAAGAGGTAAGAGAGAGGAGATAGAAGACACTGTTTTTGATAAAGTATGGTGGAGGGCTGTATTGCATAAATATTGTTATGAATTTATAATATTTTCCCCTGCACAGTTGGTCTATAGTAAGAAGATGGTTTTACAGTTATTTTAATGATGTCTGAATGAGTGTCGGTCCCTAGTCCTGGTGATTAAAATGAAGGCTCTGGAAATAAAAGAATTGTGGTGATATCTTTGTTAAGAGCAATTCTTCTAGAAAATTCTGTTCCCAGTTAGAAAACCTATAAAACCTCGAGAGAGCTATAGCGAGAGAGTGCTGATCGTAGAGCGAGCTCTCTAGCTGCTCTGTTGCTCTTTGATGTGTGTTGTTGATTTCTGCAAACACTGCCTTTTTATACTTCCCAAATATGTTTTATTACCTGGGTTTATTTTGTTTTTTTAAAAGTCGTTATCTGTTACCTCAAGTTTATAGAACTTTTTACCATATACCCCTGAATGCTTCCTCTAACAATATATAATTATTGCATTAAACGTATCTTGCTACGCATTCAAACTGAAAGTAACTGAAGAAGCTTGTTAATTCTACTTTATACCGTTTGTTATATGCCCGATATAATTTCGAAAACCGATATAAAATATATATATCAAATAACTTTTCACCATTATTTCGTAATATCCGAATAAAATGAACGGAAGTTGATCATGAGACGGAAGTAATCTCTGAGACTAGTCTTCACAACTCACCAAATGCCAACTTCCTTCACGGGAGCACAAGCTAAAGGCAACAGATTTTCCGGATCAGTTTTTGCCCATAAAATCCTGGAAGGCCTATTGATATAATCGAAATTTATTCTTATGTTTTTTTTTTTTTTTTTCTTTTTTTTGGTTTCTCTGAAGATTTTTTTTTTTTTTTTTTTTTTTGTCTTCCTACGGTACATTTGATGCGAATCCGATTTGTGCGATTACTATGCTGCCCTTCTGTTGTTGTTATTTCCTTTTATCTTCTCTGCTGAAACGTATTGATTTGTGTCTGTCTGTGTGTGCAATAAAATAAGGCTTCTGCTCGGTTCGTGTTCTACAGATACAAGTCTAAATCGTCTGCAAGGAAGAAAAAAATCACGAAAACAAAAAATAAAAAGAAATCTAATGCGTAGTTGCAGTTGAAGTATTTTCCAACTTCAACAATTTCTTGAAAACCTCATTCGCCGTGGTCAGCGGACCATACTGTTATAAGCAGGAGAAAGGGGGGTCGTCGAAATTGTGTTGGGGGAAAGGAGGACTCGAATGAACCTCTTAGATTTGGTTCGAATTCTTTTTTTTTTTTCAAGTTTTTTTCGGTTGTCATTCATTGCTCCTCCGTTCTTTTTCTCGACCTCTAATAGCTTTTCATTATATTGGCTTTTTTTTTTTTTGTTCTCTTTCTTCGGTTTCTTTTAAAGTGGATATGGGGGAGTTACTTTTCAGTTGTTAAAGTAACAGATGGGGACTTTACTTTTTTATATGGCTTTCACTCGAGTTTTAACCTTTGTTTTTCTTTTAGCTTGATCGAAATGTTTCTTCTTTTTTCCCCCCCTTTACTTTCTGGTCCTTTTTATGGTGTTGCTATTATTAAAAAGCACTGTTGCGTGTGGTTTGTTTCCTTACAGATATGAATTTGTTCACACGAACATTCTTTTCAGGGGGAAAAAAAACCTTGCAAGATGGATAAAATAGCGTGTGGTCATGTGTGAGAAGATACAAAGAAAGTAACATTTTAACAATGTACTTTTAAGATATCCGACTAGGTTGTAAAAATGTTTTTTTTTCAGAAAAATTTGGAATTTTTTTATGATCTGAAAATAAAGTCCCAACTTCGTAGATTCTAAAACAGACTTTGTTTTTAATATGTGTAAGATTAGAACTATCGATACAGTAGTGTCAATTATTGCACAACAAATAAAAATGAAATCGAAAATAGTAATATTTTGAACCGAAAATAAGTGATTTATTTTATTTTTACCGCAAAATTCTTCAAAATTATATTTGATATGTTTATATAAACTCTCTACCTTCTCAGCCGTAGTTTTATTATTTTTGGCATATCTGTTAAAAAGCGTTAAAACTGCATTTGATTCTAGCGCATTTGGATGAACTAATTTACAAGTGCAATATCTAAACGCTTTTCTGAAGAATGAATATTTCACTTGGATTGATTCACGGAAAACAGGATATCTCATAATCAAATCTATGAAATTCATGAAATTTGGTATGCATACATCCAAAATCTTTGAGGATGTGATAGACTGCGAAATTTAAGGTAGCTTCATTTAGACACTTAAAGTTCCATTTCACTTTAAGTTCAACTCATAGACAAATTTTGGCAAAAAAAATCATTAACGGCAACTTCAATTGCCCGTGAAATTTTTATTTGTTAAAATAATTTTTATCTTGTGGTAAGTTATATTTTATGTAATTTAAGCTATATATAGGTGAAATAAAAATTAACTATTTCCATTATTTTTTAACTTACTCTATTTTTTTCTAACATTGAACATTTTGCCAAATTTTCATTAAATAAACAGTTTTTTCAAAAACTAAAAGCAAAGAGTGTGCGTTTTTTTAATAGTGACCTTTCAAGTCTGTTTTAACTATTTGGTTTGATAAAAAATGCTTATCTATCATTTTTTTTAAAAATTCGTCTTCAAACCTAGTCAAATATCTTAAGTTTTATATTGCTTTAGCATTGTTATTTTTACAAAGAAATTGTGCTGTAATTGTCGAAAAATTCGACTTCTAGATTTTAATTAAGCTTTATTTTATATGTCTCCACAAAATCAAATATTAAAAATAAATTTATTCCCTTAAAATTTATTCAAAATTTGATTTACTAGAAAACCAGCTGGGGGGAGGAAATTTGATATTTGCTTTTTTTTTTCATCATATTTTTAGATTTGTATCACATTTTTGACAAAATCTGTCCGTATTGCTTGTTTATAAACGCGACAATACAAAAATATGATAAGTTATGTGGATGAATTTTAGTATTGAATTTTGCATAAATATTCTAAATTTCTGTCAAGTTTTGGCTAAAATTCATGTATGGTGATCAGTCTGTCTCTTTTTCCTTTCTGTATGAATATCATAATTAAAGAAATTAAGCAAACTAGATGAATGAAATTTGTTTTTAATCATATTTATGTCTCTTTATTATGTCTCAGATTTTGGCAAAAAAAATTTCTGCTTTTTTTTTTTTTCTTCATGTCGGTCTAACTATTACTGTGATAATTCAAAAACACTAGCTATGTAGGTGAATTTTATAAGTGATTATTATATCAAAATTGTTGATTCTTATCTAATTTTACAAGAAATTCGTCAGTCCGTCCATCCGTTTAGATGTCAACGCAGTCATTTGAAAAATGCAATAAACTATATGAATGATATTTAATATATATTATATTTTTCACCATATTCGTAAATATGTATCAAATTTAGGCAACATCTTTCTGTTTGAATTTCTGTCCATCTGTCTATTCGTGAGTTTATAAATGCTGTTATTCAACCAGTGGGAGTGGTCTGTCCGAGATTTTCTCACATACTCTAGTAAATTGTTATGTTATTCATCCTGTACCTTTAGGAAGCAATTGTCAAGAAAAAGCCTAGAGCCTACCCTCTGCCGATTAATCACTGGTATGTCGATAATATAAAAGTACCAGAAAAGCAAATGTGTATTTGTTTTTCTCCGACCGATTTAAACCCAAATTCAACTCAGATTTAAAACTAAAACTGCAGTCGCAAAATAACATATTAAATCACATATATTTGACACAAAATTACATTACAAAATTCCATATCAAATTTAATAAATTGCATTGCGTTTTTTGAGTTATCGTATTTATATGCTTATCAATGTACATACCGACAGACACTCAACTCTTTGGCAGATTTGGTCCCAAATTCGATGCACATTTACTTGAACCCCCGGGGGGGGCACCTCGAAATGAGGATGAGATGCTTCCGGTATGGTGACTAGATCTCGCCACCCTGGTACACAAAAACGTGAGGAATCTGGCTCCTCCCATCGATGACGGGACGTACTTCCTTCGGGAAGGGTTGTACCGTGGCCGGTGATGGCTCTTAGGACTCAACCACACTTCCTGCCAGTGTTGCTGTTGCGGCGGTCCGGTCATTCAGTATTATTTATCCGTGTGCCTTCGGAGAGTCAGTGATATGACTTACACATCTACATGTTAGACGTTAAATATGTTTATCAAGCTTTATCATTTACCTCTCTTTGTTTGATAGTTGTTGTGTTAACTTTTATTCGAAAGGCCGAACAGACAGATTTCCTCTAAATGGATTTCTTTTAAAATCTGATAGAGATCTACAAGTTTGGAATATAAACCATATACCGAATTCTATCCCTCTAATTCAAAGAATTATCGTATTTACAAGCAGACATAATTCCACAAATGTGTTTTTCGAACTCAAGAAACATGGAGATTCGTAAAAATCTCGAGTTTGAATTTCAATATTTGATGATTACAATA
This sequence comes from Argiope bruennichi, assembly GCF_947563725.1. Classification (NCBI taxonomy): domain Eukaryota; kingdom Metazoa; phylum Arthropoda; class Arachnida; order Araneae; family Araneidae; genus Argiope; species Argiope bruennichi. Next base: position 52,826,188 of record NC_079154.1, on the reverse strand, counting down.
TTTTTTTTTTTTTTTTTTTGTATATTTTGTATATGAGGAAGTGAAAACACGACAAATTATGTGAGTGAATTTTAGTATGTGATCTTTACAGAAAAATGAGAATTTTTGTCAAATTTTGAATCCGACTAATGAATAGTAATAGGTCCAAAATGCATAATCAGTTATCTTTGATTAACCACTTAAATGAATGACCGCCATTCATTACAGTTCTGTATTGCGTCGTGATATTCACGAGAAATCTTTATAGTCATATTTGATCACATCATACCAGACCTTTCTGCTAAGGTTCCTTTTAAATTAAATTTTTGAAACAAAAAAAATGTTTGACACGTTATGAGCACGCTTTGTTTTTAAAACTACAATTCATTATCATGTTTTTTTTTCTTTTTCCAGAACTTCATTGCAATGTCTCCCAAGCCTGAACTGCCACCACCTGCCGTAGAAGAGCCTCTTCTCGTGAAAGTTGAAGAAGCTCCAGTGGAAAACGATGAACAAGCTTTCGACAAAATCGTAAGATTTTTTTTTGTTTTGTTTTTATAGATACCTCAGAAATCTGCATTGTATGCTTGCATTGACAACAGCTAAAGTTGATTAAAAGGTGGAATCGCTAAGAGAAACGTTTTGAAACTATACTGAGTTTTAGGATAGCATCCAAATTTGACCCTTTCTCAAATAATTATCGATGTGATCTTAATTTCCTTATAAGGATCACATCGATAATTATTCCTAATTTCCTTATAAGGATCACGTCGGAATATGTGGAAACGAGTGAGCAGATAAATATGCAAAACATGCTGTACGGAAATGCCAAATAGATATTGTAGTCCCATAATCATTCCAAATGTTAAAGAAGGAAATTAGAAAAGAGATGACTATACGTTGGAAGGAATAGACGGATGATGTCGTGCAAAACGCGTATAACATATGAATTCATATCGGAACTAGAAGTCATAAAAAGAATATTTCACCCTATGATAGTGCAAATTATATCAAGACATGGAAAATTTCCTGGATGCTTCTACAAATAAGGAAGGGTGCAAGACAACACATGTATACGTGGGAAAGTAGGTTCGCTTCGGCACTACATAATAGAACTACAAGAAATTAGAGGAAGACTCATTATGGATAATGTTAATTTTAATAAAATATTACAATACCCTGAAAATTTAAAAACATTTTTAAAAATGATGGAAAAGATTTCTAGCCTTTTACCAACACTGTGAAGATTCTTTGAACTGTTGTTGGCAGTTGTCCACTTATGCAAATTTGGATAGTCAATGAACATAATAGCCAGCTACAATAATTTTTGTTTATATGGTTTAGTTCTGTGATAACAGTGTGACTGGCTGTAACTAAAAAAAACTATTTCCGTGAAGGAACATTTCACCTTAATTAATGGAAGAAGATTTAGATGATGACTAAGCTTTAAGTTAGCTTCAAAAAGGTTTACAATTTATATCTTTTAATCGTTTGCAAATCTGTTCTGTCATAATCTTTAAGAAGATAAATAATCAAAAGTGTATATACAATGTTTTCGATTTTATGAGGTAAAACTTCAGGTTAAAATGACTTGATCCACGAAGAGGGCGAATCGTCGGAAAAAGTGAGTCCTCGTTCTATGGCCTACTAAACCAAATTGTGGTGATTTCGAAGAAATAGCAAAAAAGAAAAAGAGTTCGAATATTCCATTTTATGAATACTTGCTGCGAATCTCTGATTTGTTCATGTGCTTTAATGTAATTATGTGCTTTGGTTGTTTGACGCTCAGTCGGTGAGTGCTTATGAATTATAGAGTGGCTATTTAATGTTAACATTTGACATACGAATTTTACTTCCTAATTAGATGACAATCTTATTTTGGACATTTATTGTTATTTTGATTCCTATAATAATATAAGGGGCATTTGAGATATTGAAACGTTTCTAAGTGATTTTTTCAATTTTAAATACTTAATTCGTTAGCTTAAATGCAGATTATAAACTAAAACTTCAGTAATCCGATGTGCTTGTCACAAATATCATTATGTGCGAAGGGGTTAAAAATTAAAGTAGAACTCCTAAATTTAGGAAATCCACTTTAATGTTTGGATAAATATTTGGAAATTTTTATTAGATTAAATATTTCTAAGATTTCTACTAAATTAAATAATTTCATTTCATTCAAACATAATTTTTTTTTGATATTTGAATGCTAAAAGTTTCTAACTTTATGATTTTGAATCTTACACTGCATTATTTGCCCTTTTTTTTTATTCAAAATAAAAATACTGAATTTGAAAAACTATTCGTTCAATTAATTAATTAAAAAAAACTGTGTTCAAGTAAAATTAATCTATAAATTATTTGTCTACTTCAAATTATTTTTGTTGTTGTTTTATAACGGCTCTTGCCATGGACAAGCTCGCTGACGAAGTCAGCGATTTTAGGCCAAGGGAGCGTCTCTTGTTTTAGTAGCGCCAACTAGGGCCAAGAGTACGTCTTAGCTACTCACGCATCACATTCGCTTGCACAACCCCTTTTTACAGGGGGCACATTCACACATCTCACAACGATGAACAGCCATGCCCGACCCGGGACTCGAACCCATTACGCCCAGATCAGGGGAAGATGCGCTACCCCTATGCCAGGACGCCGGCACTTCAAATTATAAATATTATAAATAATTTATTTTATCAAGCATATATTTAGCATTTCAAAATAGGATGTGTAAACTAATATTTAGTATTCTCTTTGACATAACGATTCGTATAAATCAAATTACTTCAAGTATACTTTTGCAAATACAATAACGCATAGCAACGAATACAATAACGAGTCAAAAAATTTGGAAGTCCGTCAGATGCTTTCCAACATTGGAGGTTTCTCCAATGTTGGAAAGTGTTTTGAATTGATCTTCTTAAATGATTATGGAATCATTCAAAATTGATTTCGTAAAAACATTTTTCTAGTTAAACAAATTCATGCTTTTTGCATAAAGATTCTTTCTTGTTAGGAAGGATGTACCAAACTTAATGCAGAATTTGAATTTGCCATCATTCATGCAATAAAGTGTTGGCAACCCTATTAAAAAAGACCATTTGATAGCTGATAATTTAGGGTTATAAAAAAGGAGCTTTACACGATAGAATAAAATGTTAATACAAGATTTGAATTAAATAAAAAACACTCTTTTTTTCCTTTAAATTGTTATATCTTTATTGAATCCTAAAGTACACAGCATAGCTTTACGTATGAAATATGGCTTTACTCCATGGCTTTACTGGTCTCCATGGCTTTACTGGCACATACGCACCTTTTGTCAAAATTTTAAATGACCATTTTGCATAAAAGTGGCTGATTTTCGTTCATGTAGCGCTGAATTTCCTTCTTCAATGCGCGCATACTTGCGGGCTTGTTGGCATAGAACTTTAACTTCAAATTACCCCATAAAAAGAAATCCAGTGATATTAAATGACACGATCTAGGGTACCAATTCTCAAATTTTTAAATTATAGCCACCAAACTTTCATTATTTTTGAAATATTGTTAAACCATGAAAATACGTTGTTCTATCGTGTAACGTATAACGTATAACGTATCGTGTAACGTTTACTAACCCTAAACCATCAATAGCAAAATATTTTTTTAATAATGTACCAATACTTCGCTGCACGAATGGTGGCAAATTAAAATCTTGCGTTCATTTTTAGTCATCCTTTACTTACTCAAGTAGATTATAAAAAAATCGTCAAACTGGCAGTTTTCGATAATTTATTTCATTACTCTTTTATTTTTTGTTTAAATTATATTTACGTATTGCAGAGCTGAATTTTTTTTTTTTTTTTGTAAATAAATACAAAAAATTAAGGCGATGGGCTGAAATATTGAACACTTGCAACAGCAAATTGAAAGATTTTAATGACCACATCTAATCTTAACATCCATATTTCTCATTTAAATACATAATGTTAACATTTTCTCAGAACTGAGTTTTAATTTATTTACTATTAATAGCTGTAATTAAGGCCATTTTTATTTATTTATTCATTTAAAGAAGAAGTTTCAACAGTAAAATTCAAATAAAAAAGAGGAGAGAAAAAAATCTCATTTAGGTGAAATATTTTTTTAATCGCCATCATGTGAGTTTTAAATGGTAGCGGTAAGCCTCATCATGCCTACGAAAAACCACATAATTAAGTTGATAAATTAAAAAATAATAATATACGGGGGAGTTGCTTTTTATACTTAAATACCGCGCGAAAGCATTTTTTGATTGCCTTCCTCATTAATATAGATAAAGCGATAAAAGTGCGATTAAATGCTACAGATTTTGTGGGAGTAAAAAAAAATCGTCTGCACGAGTTTAAAAAGAAGAGCAGTGAAAAGGAAAAAAAAGAACGCTTTTATGGCTGATAATTAATTATTCTTCGACTATCAAAAAGTCAATGGAGAGGTTAATGAAGCTATCACACTCTAATTTCTATTTCTTTTTAATCAAGAAGAAATAATCTTTTTATTTCATTATTGTTTCTAGTGTTATGCCTCAATAAAAAGGTTACTTGATTTTCATGATGCTTATGTATTTTTTTTTTTTTTTTGGCGATAGAAAATGTTTTTTCCCCGTAAATTCATTTTATTGTTTTGTTTATTTTTGTTATTGTTTTATTCTGTAATGTCATTACCGAAAGCTTAATAAAAGTTCTATGGTAAAATAAAGATGCCTGTACATACCTTTTTTTATTTAATACATTTTTAACTACTTTATACTTTTTCAGAGAAGCTCTTTTTTTTTTAATGATGTATTTAAAATTATTTTTGTTCAAAGTATATTAAGAGGGCATAAGCCAGGCGGAGGATAATAGAATTATTTTTTGATTAAGAAAAGACTCATTGAATTGTAGAATTAAGTAATGGCGGAACCTTTTAATTTTGAAGAGATGTTAATCATTAAAATAATTGTATTTGAATAGTTAACCTAAAAAAGTAAAAACTTTCATTATAAAAGATTACTATTTTATTTTACTTATTAATGTTTAGTTTTATTTAAAATTTTCATTAATTTTATGAAACGAAATAAATCTTTTTGTTCAATATAAAATAAAGTAACTGGAAAAGTTTGCCGTTTTATTTAACTCGTTTAGTTTTATTTAACATTTGCATTAATTTTTTGAAAAGAAATAAATTTTTTTGTTCAATATAAAATAAAGTAACGGAAAATAGTCTACCGTTTTATTTAACTTGTTTAGTTTTATTTGAAATTTGCATTAATTTTTTGAAAAGAAATAAATCTTTTTGTTCAATATAAAATCATGTGACGGGATTAATTTCAATATTGAAAAGAAATTAGAATGTAATGGTAAGAATTTTTACACATAATATTTATATTACAGTGTTACATATAAAATTCATGTCTAGGAAATATTCATTTTAGTGAAAATTTCTATCAAAGTAATACTTTTAAACTAGCAATTTTATTTAGTTATAAATAGCTAAAATAAAACTCTCAAATCATTTAAAATTTTATTAATATTTTTGTGAGTATAATCAATTAATGACTTCTACTTTCTGCATAAATTATTCTTCTGATGTTAAAAATGTGGCTGAAAATGTACCAAAATTTAACTGTTTAATCATTTTTCTCATATTGAATATAATTGTAAGGATTTTTAATTAGTTACTCATAATAGAGGATTAATTATTTTATAGCAATTTTATTTAGTTACAAATAGCTAAAATAAAATTCTCGAATCATTTAAAACTTTATTAATATTTTATGTGAATATAATCAATTAATGACTTCTAATTTCTGCGTAAGTTATTCTTCAATGTTTTGGATGTGGCGAAAAATATTCCAAAATTTAACTTCTTAATCGTTTTGTCCATGCGACATATGTGAATTCAATCATCGAATTTTAAACTTATGAATTGGATTAAATCATTTATATGACATATAATACAATACAAAAATTACGTAGCTTCTATTAATATCTCACATTTGTGTAAACTCTCTGTTTAATCAATTCTATTAAACACCCTAAAACTAAAAGGCCCATTTAATTAGATAATAGAGAAAATGAATTAGTCAAAGGGTTAAATGCCCACTAGCAAAATTAGAATATCCTTTGTGAACTTGTTAGTTGAAAAGGATTTATCGAATATTACTGGAGAATTTTCAAATGATTTTAATGCTTTAGTCATTTGAAGCAATTTTCAAAGTTTATTAATCATTCGTTATAGGATTTTTATAAATGCTATGTAAATTCAATTTTTGTGAGTACTTTTGTAATAAATCGAAATTATACTAAAATGTTGCACGAAATTATAGTTAAATATAATTATGCGCTATTATTGTGCTATTTAATCCAGGGGAGATCGCGAGGTGGATAATGTTCCGATAACATAATTATCCGACATATCGGATAATATTCCGATAAATGTTTATTAGTTACTAATTTTGCATTCAATATGCAATAGTGGTAAATAGTAGTTTTGAATTCAATATGCAATAGTTACCAATAGAAATGCGCCATTTTTTTATGAATATGGATTTTACATTTAAATTAGACAAAATAATGCTGTTGAAAAGAAAATAATATTGATTGATTTTCAGAACAAAAGTATGATTGCATGATCGATTCCGCTATTTTGTCATCGTTTATGTGCTTACATCAGCTTTGCGTAAAATATCTGACAAAAATTAGGCCGATGCATTTTATTTATCAACTGCAGTATTTCCGCGTTCATTTTATCATTTTCCAAAATAAAGTTTTTTAATTATGCCCTCGTTAAAATTATACTATTCCTTTCAAGTGAATGTATTTAAAATTTTTATCGAATATTGTGAAAATATTTATGTAAATAAAGGCTGTAACTAACAATATATGCAATATTTTATTCAACGTTGAAAAATTATGGAAGTGACGGTTTCATATGTTTTCATAAATTAAAAAAGAAAATCAAATAAGAGATTGAGCGAAATTCGTCTTTCCTTATGATGCAGTAATAAAATGTTAATAATAGAACCTCTTATCAATTTAACCCTTTAAAGGGCCCTTTTTTTCTAGTCATATTATGTTAAAATATTTTTAGGCTTGAAATTAGAATAAGAAAAGGGATTCATTTAGCTTATTAGATAAATTTAATTTGATTCATTAATTAATTTGGTTAATTAATAATTAAGTATCAAATCAAGAAACATCATTTTGTGTAAGATAAAGAACTGAAGCATCTCAGTTTCTGTCTTTCTAAAAAAAATGTGTCAGAACTTATGCCAACCTACATAATTTCATACAAAGATTGATAAATTTGGTGGGAAGCATACTTCCCACGACCCTAGAAAGGGTTAATTCCGTCTAACATGTTGCGGTTTTGACTTATCATAATTGCGTTAGCACAAGTTAATTCAATTACAGAATTTTCTTTTCTGCATTTGGAAAATATAAAATGCCAAAACTCACCATTATATCGATTTCGATTTTTTCCCCTTAATGATTACTATATTACTCTATTTATATTTCATGCATTAGAATGTAAAACTGCGCAATTCTTAATTGTAAGAAACGAGATATTTAAAGAAAAAAATTACAGTGACGAACTTCCGAGTTTACAGTCCAGGTAGCTGCCTAGGATCCGCCGAACTGTAAGGGGTTCAAAAGCATAGTAATTAAAGAAGTTTATTTGCCTGTTTGCCAAATGAATAAGTTTGTAAGAAATGCAAATTCTGGGAATTATAAAAATATTATAATAAATTTATGACTTTATCAAGAATAATTGGTATGTCTTCCATGTGCTTCATGACGTTCCCTCTGTTATTAGAATATTTATAAATACCGAACATCTAATTCAATAATTTTATGTAGAAAGGCGCATGTTGGGTGTCAGGAATAATAATAGATCAGTAAAGACAAATATATTTTTATTATTTTTATTAGACAAATATATTTTTATTAATTTAATAAAATAAAAAAAGATCAACCTAAAATATAACATTAACATGCAAAAAAGGCATTGAAATGCGGAATTAACTTGATCAGTTTCTTGAAAGAGAGGGCTCGCAATGTGCACTGCATAGGGCTGCAAAATATCTACTTCTGCCACTGAAAAAACATCTTTTGAAAGGGGGATATACACATTTTTATTACTATATCATCAGTATAGAACAGATATGTTAATGGTTGCATAAAAACAAATCCTTTCGGCGTAAAGAAGATTCTCAGAAATAAGTGGGAAAAAATAAGAAGGTTCAGCATTGAATGCCTTTATAGCTAATAAAGGCACTTAAAATCATTTATAATGATGAAAGAATGCCATCATTTTTGTAAAAATTTCATAACCTTTAGTATTCATTCGTACCACGAATCTTTTATTTTTAGCAATATTTTGACATTAAATAGGTAGTTTTTCAACACTAAGCATGATAACAGTGATATTGTGCCTTAGATCTCCTTTGTATCCGAAGTCACAGCGATCACGAATATATAGGCCGAGTCTGTAGAGATATATCACAAAGAACCCATGTCTTAAACCCGAATTGATTGAGTTGAAAGAAGTTCTGTTAGTTTTAACACGGATTAAAAATAGACTCATACCGCATCGCTTTGCTTTTCATTTCTCTCAACACGAAATAAAAATGCATACTTTGTGTATTTTTATGCAATATAAAATATTTTCAACTTTTTCTTATTTGCAGAAAAAAATAAGATTTAAATAAGTATGTCGTTGCATAATTTAATTTGCGTTTTTTTTTGTTGTTGTTTTGTTTTTTTTTGCATAGTTTGTCTTAATTTTGTTTGCATACCTTTTCATTATTAAGATAAAATGTTATAGATTGTTAGACAGTGGAAAAGAAAAAGAAATAATCAAAATAAAATAGTAAAATAATAATAATAGATTTATTTAATTTTTAAAAATGAATTTTGAGGTTATTTTTCTGAAAAAGTAGCTTTAACTATTTGGGAAGCAACAATAAACACCATTTTTAAAGATACTATCCTTCCCTTCCGAATATTTAAATCTGTGAATTCCAACTACATTTTCGTATTTACTTTTGTAACCTTTCCCAGCATCCTGAAATATTCGACACTCTCCCCTCGTCATTTTTTTATAAACCTAAACACATTCATGGCAACATTCTATCTAACAAACGAAATATCTAAAAAAAAAAAAGAAGAAGAAGAAGAATTTTGAACAAATTCCAAACCAAACATTGACAAACAGTGTTTTCCACATTTACATTGCCACATAAATCCCTCCCCCACTTTAGCAGAACCCCGATTTATCAAACGATCTGGCTGAGCAATCGCCTTTTGCCAACATTCATATATCTATAGGAGAGAGGATATAGCATCGTTACCAAAGAAAGATTCGCCCCATTATCTGTGTCCACCAATCTTCTTCATAGCTTCTGGACGTTGACAAGGCAAAGAGTAGAGCATCTTCCAACTACCTACCCCCTATCCCCATGGATCGTTCTATTTTTATTTTGTTCCATTCTCTGCGGGTACACAGTTATGAATGATATCCATGCGAGGAGTTAAGTGTGTGGTATTGCCTCGTTTATCAAAAGCTCCCCTTTTTTTTCCCTTGGTATTTTTACGCTCTGTGTCAATTTTCGTCTCTTCTTTCTCTCTCTCAGGGGCTGGAGGGAGTTATCTTGGGTATATTTGCAGACGATTTCGGATGGGGGGCCCTAACCGCGTTTGGGTGGGAATCATAACTTTTGCTTTGTTGTGTGTGTGTTTTTTTTATTCGCCGGAGATGGATATTTTCCCTTTCATTTCTTTCTGCTTGCGGAGGATGAGGGAGGTGGGGGGGTTAATGGAGGGATATCCTCTGACCATTGCGCCAGTGACCGGTCCGACCCTATCTCTCTGTTGGGTGAATCCAAGAAAATGGTGGCAGATGGCCAGAACTCCAAGACGAAAATTTCCCATTAAGGAACTTACTCGAGATGGTCCAGTGAAGTATTTTAAGGGTCTTGATGCGGATTAAATGAAAAACTTTAGTTCGATTTATCAGATGAATTAGTCACTGTCTTTTAGACTTTTAATATTGTTAGTCAAGGATGTTCTAGTACATTAAATATATCTTTTAATGTTGGTGATATTTTTAAGTGGTTTATTTAATAAGAAAAATTTATAAAAGTATTATTTCCCCCAAATATATAGAGGATGCTTCAAAACTTATGAACAACTTTAAAAATCAATAATTCTTAGCGATTCCAAATAGGGACATGAATGAAAAAAAAAAAAAGATGATTATCTGAAAAATTCTAAATTTTACATTCGGTTGTCTAGAGCCCAACTTGATTTGGAGTAATGTTCCAACTGTCTTGAGCAATGATTCGTTCTCAAATATTGTTCTATAAAATTTAAGGATATTCTAATATAGCTTCTAAAAGTGGTAATTGTTTTTAAGTAATTTTATTTAATTAAAAAATTCATAAAAGTACTAATTTCCAAAAATATATACAGAATGTTTCAAAACTTGGATACAACTTTGAAAATCAATCATTCTTGACGATGCCAAATAGGGCTATGAATGTAGAAAAAAAGTTGAAGTCTTAAAAATATGATATTTACATTGGGCTGTCTAGAGCCCAACTTCTTAACCTAAGCAATGAACTATGCTCAAATATTGTTCTGTAAAATGTTTTCGTTCAATTAATGTATCTAAATCTATGAATATATAAATTTTTATAAATGAAAATCCGCCATTTCGCTGCAAGTGTTTGATTACATTGATTGCATAGAATTGCTTTTTAATGATTTTTCCTTTTAAACGCTTTGAAATTATATATTTCTTTTTTTTTTAAAAAATTTCTAACTATAAGATAGTCATTCCTCTACAAAATTTAATTTACAAACTCATATTTTCTGATAAATCATGTTTCGATTGACCGTTTTTAACTTTCATAATAATCTTATCATAATACGTCTTTCATGTTTGAATAAAGTTATCTAATATTTTCTGTTAAGGTTTTAAATATGTCTCGTTCTTATGTTCGTATAAGCAATTTTATTGTGTTAATGCCTCGTAGTTTTCCAGAATCCAGCGACGCGGTATTAAAAAAATTATCAAAAACTCGATTTTTTTTTATTGATTTATATGATATATTGAGTCTTTTTAGATGTACCTGAAAAATTTCAGAGCTGTAGCTCTATTTTTTTATTAAGGTGTTGAAGAATTTTTGATGCATGACAAGAGTGTAAACAATGTTGCCACGCCCACTTTTCAGATTTAAACACCTGTAAAAGAAGCTCATTTGGCAACAATATTGCCAATTTACTAAAGACGTGCATCAAATGAGTTGAGGGCCTGGTGGTAAGGTCTCGACTCTTGAGCCGTAGGGTTTCAGGTTCGAGACCCGATTCCACGGAAGAACCGTCGAGTAAGGTGGTCTGTTTCACGTTAAATCCGTCAAGGCCAAACGTCCTCTTGCTGGTTTGGCGTGGTGGGGAGAGGGGAGTGCCAGCTCAAGTGTCGTCCTCGTCATCTGACCGTGGTTCAATATTACGAGGTCCGTCCCAAAATAGCCCTATTGTTGCTTAAAACGGGACGTTAATATAACTAACTAACTAGCATCAAATGAGTTATTAGAGCGATGTATTTGGTGCATGACACAAAACTCCAATGAGACTCTCCATAATGTCATTTGGAGTAAATGCTAAAATGTTACAACTGCATCGATCAAGCAGAACAGCGAAAATTTATATTTAATCAGTTTTGTTATGTGTATTAATTTTTTTAAAGGTGTTATGATAAAAATTTGTGAAATTTTGATTTTTCTTTAATTTTTCGTTATATCTTCAATATATAAGTATAACATTTTATTTCAATAAATTTTTGCCTTTTTTTTAACTTGAAGCAATTTAGAATAACTTGAATCACATTTTGTAAAAGGTGAGTCTAAGACAGACAAAATCCTGTTTGCAAACTCATATTTTCTGATAGGTCATGATCCTATTGATCAGTTTTAACTTTCACTATAATCTTATTATAATATGTCTTTCATGTTTGTGTGAATTTATCCAATCTTTTCTGTTAATGTTTTAAATATGTCCCGTTCTTGCGTTGGTATACGCAGTTTTATTGTTTTAATATGTCGTAGTTTTCCAGAATTAATTTTAATGCTTGTTATATTTAGGTTTACAACGTTTCATTTTGAATGATAAATTGTGATTAATATAATCATTTGAATTTTCTACAAAATGTTTTGAGTTGAGTCTAAATCATTTGGAGTATATCTTTTATATTATTATCCGAAAGTGAGTGTTTAAATTTTCATAGTTACAAATACGATTTTTAGAAAAAGCAGTATTGAAATTTTTTCAAGAGTTGCCATATGAAAATTTGATTTAATGGTCAAATATCGTTATTTAATTGATTCCTTTGAATGTTTTTTCTTACTATACTTATAAAAGTGGAGATGAAAGCTTTTATAAAAAGATTTTAGATTAAAATGTCATTATTCTCTAAGAAAAAGTTATTATATGTTCTAATATATTATATGTATCTTTTAATATTAGCGATAATTTTAAAATAGTTTATTTAATAAAAAGTTTTCATGAAAGTATTTTTTCTCAAAATATATATACAGGATGTTTCAAAACTTAGGAAGAACTTTAAAAATCAATAATTCTGAAATGTCCAGATGGAAAACGGTCATATGCTCAGAAATAATGGAAATAAAATACAGTATTTTTTGTATTATCAGCAGTATTTTTTGGTAGTTTAGTTTATTCAAATTCAAGCACCAGTTGATTTTACTATCTGGACTATGATGTTTTTCATTGTACTCTCCAATGATTGGAGTAAAAACTTGTAAATGTACAATGTGTCGTCCTCTATTTTGGAACACGATTTCCAGAAAAGTAAGCACAATTTTGAAAAAAAAACAGCATATCTATTTGTCATGCTCATACCGTCAGAATAAACTTTTGAAATAGAAATATCTTATATATTATCAGTTAAAAGCTGACTCCCTGATATTTCATTTCCTTTTCCACAATTAAATTAATCAAATTATCTTTAGATGCTTTAATCACATTATGTACAAAGTAATTGACCACACTGACTTTATTTTCATTTATTATTAATTAATGCTTCATTTCTTTCAATTTCTTGGTGATGCCAAATAGGGCATGGAAATAAATGAAAAAAAAATTGTTTCACCTGAAATTCTAACATTTACACTGGGCTGCCTAGAGCCCTTTAGACAACACAAATTTAGGGGATTTTTCCCTCCACGTCTATTAAAATCAGACCTTTCAATTTTTTTTATCTCTATAAAAGCAGTATTTATTTAATAAATATTATGGAAAATGGCAACGTCGTGATGTTTCGGAGTTCCGTGGTGTAACACGAGAGTCACGAGCATCTCCACATCATAATTTGGAATAGAATTTTTAAGTTTAGGGACAGATTAAAATTAATTGAAACTAGTTTAGCCGAGCGCGTACAGCTCTAACGTCATGAAATTTGGTATAATTATTAAATTAATATTTATATGATATAATTATTAATCAAAAAATAATATTTTTCTTATTTATGGGGGAATATAGAATGTGAATTGAAATAATAAAGCAGTTAATTGTGTATCATCATCAAGAAAGATTTGGTTTCATTCATCTGCTTTTGAGGAAATTAAAATTTTGATTTAAAAGTAGCTTTAAACAAAATGATAAGTTTTTATAGCTTTAACTTGTGTATAAGTGAGTATAATAAACACTACACTCATCTGTAAACCCATTTAAGTGCATAAAAACAATTCCTTCCTGTAATGTTCTGAAATTTAAATTGTACTTTGTATTAATTTGTAAGTTCTAGTACTCGATCCTTGTAAATTGAATGAAGACCACTGAGTTAAATTACCCTGAAAAATGCTACAAAAATATCGGAAGCGTTTTCTTTCAAAGTGAAGGGTCCACTGAGCAACTATCTACTTTTCCTATTTGATAACCCGAACTTGCACAGACAGGGTCTTCATCCATCTTCTACAACAGTTAGCGTCCTGGAACGGTTTTAAGCGTAAAGATTCCGAAGTTTAATCTACTTAGCTACAAGCATTTCAGCCCAGACGCATTCTCATTTCATTACAAAACTGCCACCCTTTCCAGTGAGCAAGCAACATGGTGGTCTTGGAACACTCTCCAGACATCACCTCTACCCCTACCACCTCCTCCTCACTTGAAATGTGTCGTCCTAATCACTCTGACAACGTCTCAACACCTTTAATTCGTCGCCTCGGGCTCTAATAACACGGCACCTTTTATCTTCAACCTGGAGAGGCAATTCTTCAAAAAGAGAGAGACAGAGAGGGAAAAAAAACTTCTAAATCCTCTAAATCTTCGTGTCGCCCCTCCCGGTGCTACTAATTGAAACAGTCCTCGCGGCCGGGGTGATGGATAGCTTTTTATTACAGGGACAGGTTATTAAATACGGCAGTACGGGAGTCCGTCGTGATTCATAATTACCTCTGATAACAGGTAATCTGAGGAGGCCGTAGCGGCCAAATTACTTTTCGCCCGAGACTTTTCGGTGCAGATAGCGCTGGGAGATAATGCGAGCAAAAGGGTGGAGTGTGCGGTTTTTTCAGTCTCGGTTTTTTTTCCACCTTTTTTTTTTTTTTTTTTTTTTTGGCTGAGCCGGTATTTTTTTTTATCAGAGACTTTGAAGTTTAATGCTACATGTTATTGGGCACGATATCTTCATCACGCTGCACAATGGAGAACGAAAAGTTATGTTCTGATGATGAATTTTTTTTTATGAGAAGAGTTATCGGTTCTAGTTTCTTATGGAAATAAAAAAAATACATGTGATGCAAAGTAGTTTAAATGTTATATGCATTGCAGTAATCATATTTGATTAATCTGTATCTGTCAGATTCGTGTAAAACGATTCGTTGTTTGTTATATTTATCAAATTTTGTCACGATCATTAATGAGAAATAAAACAATCTAACGTAGGGTATAGCATTTAATAGCAAAAAAACAAATAAGTGTTTTGGTAATTTGATATCATAAGTATATACTTGCTAAATAATGATTGCTTGAATGTCGAGAAATCAAGTTTTCAGTCTGCCCTTATGTTGAACCGTCTATTTAGAAATATTATGTAAGATTAAATTATGTCTTTATGTCCATCATGTCTTTACAGAGCACGCCCTAATAAAAATAACCCGCCAATTCTGAGAGCTTATTAAGAAATGTTTACATAATAGACGCCGGCGTCCTGGCATAGGGGTAGCGCAAATTCACCGTGATCTGGACGTCCTGGTATCGAGTCCCGGTTTGGGCATGGTTGTTCTTCCGTTGTTCTATCTGTGAGATGTGTGAATGTGCCCTCCTGTAAAAAGGGGTTGTGCAAGCGAATGAGTGATGCGTGAGTGGCAAAGTCGTACTCTTGGCCCTAGTTGGCGCTGCTATAAAAAACAAGAGGCGCCCCCCACCGGCTTAAAATCGCTGATTAACAGCGGGCTTGTCCATGGCAAGTGCCATAAGAAACAAACAAACAAACAACATAATAGACATAACCGAAAGAACAGAGACATCGGCTCTTTCGGTTATGTCTATTATGTATACATTTCTCAAGTTCGTAGTTAGAAAGTATTGAAATTTCTTTTACAGACGTACAAATTTGAAATTAGAAAATCAGTATTTCTCTTACAATAATGCAAATTTGAAATTAAAATGTACTGATATATCTTTCACAATAATGCAAATTTGAAATTAGAAAGCGAAGCGATTTCATTTACAGTAATGCGAGTATGAAATTAGAAAGCAATGTGATTTCTTACTCAGTAATGCAAGTTTGAAATTAGAAAGCGATGTTATTTCTTTCACAGTAATTCAAGTTTGAAATTAGAAAGCGATGTTACTTATTTTACATTAATACAAGTTTCACAATAATGCAAATTTGAAATTAGAAAGCGAAGCGATTTCATTTACAGTAATGTGAGTATGAAATTAGAAAGCAATGTGATTTGTTACTCAGTAATGCAAGTTTGAAATTAGAAAGCGATGTTATTTCTTTCACAGTAATTCAAGTTTGAAATTAGAAAGAAATGTTACTTACTTCTTTTACATTAATACAAGTTTCACAATAATGCAAATTTGAAATTAGAAAGCAAAGCGATTTCATTTACAGTAATGCGAGTATGAAATTAGAAAGCGATGTGATTTCTTTCACAGTAATGCAAGTTTGAAATTAGAAAGCAATGTTACTTCTTATACATTAATACAAGTTTGAAATGAGAAAATATTGAAATTTCTTTTACAATAATGCGAGTTTAAAATTAGAAAGTACTGGAATTTCTTTTGCTGTAATGCAAGTTTGAACCTATGCACTCCTATGTTTAGTCTAACTGCCATTGCACAGGATGCTTCTTTTTCACGTTTTTGTCGCATAATGATTATTATAAAACTGTATGGGAGCAAAAACTTTCAAATTAATTTTTAAAAATGATAGAAAGCCTAAAATTTCAGAAACTTCTAAAAAGAAACCATTATATTCAAGTATATATAATAATGTACCTCATTAATGTTCGGAGTGCAGAGGTTTAAAATTAGAAAGTGCTACGATTTTCCTTACAGTATCGCAAATTTAAAATTAGAAAACACTGAGATTTCTTTAAGAATTATGCTAATTTTACCTATCAGAAAGGGATTCATTTGATTTTTTACTTGTAAGTATAAAAAACATTTTTCGAAAAGTTTTCATGATCTTTAAAGATTGCCTATCTAATCTCTAAAGAAGGTCATGAGGAAGATTCGCCAATCAACTCACTTTGCTTCCTGGAAGCGACCAGTGATTTGTCTAAAATAATGAAATTTAAAGTTTCATAACTCGATCAGTTTCGATCTCAGAGGAGTGGAATTTTATTTTTTTCCCCTCAGATATTAATGTGTCAAGGATAGTTTACCATATATGAATTAATATGATTGGGTCCTATATATAAAATTTAGACTTCGTTCCCTTTATAGCAATGCATTTAGAAAAATACATACAATAATATAACTAAAATGTGTAATTCGTTACGTAAATTAAAGTATTTTTTCAGCTGGAAGTATTTGCCTATGTCTAATGGCTTCGCAAAAAAGTTGTGAGTGGTTTGATTTAATTATATTAACGTCCCGTTTTAAAGCAAGAAGCCTGTGTTGGGACTGATCGTGTAATTCTAAAACGCCGTCAGATGACGAGGACGACACTTGATCTGCCCCCCCCCTCCTCTCCAAACTAAAAAATGGTGGATCGCGATTAGAGTAGCATCGTGTTTAATATATATGATTATGTAATATTATTACCTACTGGAGTATAAAATTTCGTTCAATGCTTGTATCTAGTCCTTCTTTTCAAATAAATTTCCCCACAGAGCGCTCATACTTTTCAAAACTGAGACTTCAACCATCATTTTTTTTTCGAAAAATTATTATCAAATTTGTGTTTTGAAATCCTTGAAAACGGTCTTAAAACTCTTTAAACGACCGCAGTCTCAGAATTTCCATTTTATAGGTCTACATTTATTCCTCCAATAACTTTTCAACCATAGGAAATCGCGAATATATCTCTGAAAAATCATTTCCCTAAACTGGAAAGGGGAAAAAAGGGATAGGAGAAAAAAAATCTTTCGGAGAATATCATTTTTGGGCCATTTTTGTTCTATGGAACACTTTCCAGCAAATGGTCGTGGTCATTTCTAGATGCATGCCCCATTTACCTTCCTTCTCCAGTCCTCCCCGGGAGAAAGAATATTTCGAAGTTAATCGGCGGCCATATTTTCACTTTTTATATCATTTTGATCTCTATGGTTATATTGGCTATGGCAGGGGGGTGAGGGTGAATATATATGCGGGCTAATGAAGTGTTTGACAGGTGCATTTTTCATGTAGATGTTCGGATTTCGGTAGGATTTTTTTCGGGTTTCCTTTTCTTTTCTTTTCAGCGTAGTGATTGAATTTTATTGAAGCGAAAAGAGAGGAGATATTTTATTCTAGAATGCGCATTGAGATGAAGGAAGTGTACCGGAAGATGACGGAATGTTCGATTTTAGAAGTCTCTCTTCTTCTTTTTCATCTTTTTGATGTGTCAGAAGTTAAAAGAATGTTGATGGGATTTCAATTGTTCCCACGTTCGCGGAAGTTAAAATCTGCTAGTAAAGACTGAATAGATTTGAATTGTTGGGTTTAGTTTATCGTTAATGTGGTGATTTTAATTTTTGCCGTGTGGTATTTGAGATTTCTTAAGTATCATGCAACCTTTTGAATTTAATACTCTAATATAGGATACATTATTATTAATTGTTCAAAACCAATCAATTCACATTTCTAAGACTAGAAAAACTGATGCATTAGAACAAGCATTGGGAGGATTATTAAATATTCAAAGTAGCAATTGACAACTTTAATTCAATCTGTATATTGCTTTTGTCCAAAGGTCCTCGAGATCTTTTTGCGATGTTTCGAATAATATTTAATTTAGAATTTTCATTTAATTATATAGGCCTTATTATCGAATTTATTAAAATTAAATTTAATTATTATTTAACTTAATTTTGGAGCGTTATTCTAATACCATTCATAATTAATTATCATTTGCAAGTCAAGTATCATGTTATTTTGTAATTTTATATGCTGTGGAACTTTAAATTTTGTACTGAACGATTGCAATGGATTAAAAAGTTCGTATTTTATTAATCAGATATGTAACCACAGGATATTTACAATTTTAACATAAAGCCATTGTATCGGAATTTAAGAGTCCAACAATGCTTTATTAGTTTTTATACATTTATATTAATTTTAATCAAATTATGAAAATCTCATAGCTGACTTACCCAAACAAAAAAATACTAAGGATGAGTTTAAATACTTTTGTGGTGAAAATATTTTCTCTTAAAATTGTTTTGATTGTTATTTGCTGTAGATTACTTTAATACATCTAAATTTATGATAGTTATTCTAACAGTTTAGTATTATTATTTCAATTTCAACTAATGAATATTTATAGTTAAAAGAAACATCGCTTAAATAATTCAATCCGATGAAAATTCAGTTGGCTTTGCAAATTTTTTATTTCTATGTTCTGATTGTGTCTTTCAAGTTATGTTAACTCGAAAAGCAATGAAGTTCCAATGGTTTCTTTAAACTGAAATACATCTCCTCTACGAGTAAATGTTGTGAATTCTATGTATTCTTAATTCCTTAAAAATTGTCTTAAATTCTTTAAACGACCACAATTTCAATTTCTTATCTTATAGTTCCATATCTTTACTTCCTATAATTTTTCAGCCATAGAAATCAAAACTATCTATGAAGAAGAGAAAAAGATAGTATCTTTATACTCAAAATAATTGTTAAAAAATTTACAAGATTATCCATTCAAGATGATTCTTGGGCCATCTTTGTTCTATTGGACAATTTCTAAGGAGCATGCAAGAACATGTTTCCATTTCAAGAAACATGCTTTATTTATTTCCCTTTGCAACGCACTAAACTATGTCGAATTTAATCATTAATTAATTTTATTTCATAAAGTTTATTTTAGAAATAAATAATTTATTATTATACAGACATATTTAATTTCTTGAAAAAATTAGATTTAAAAAAAAAATTCGTAAATGATTGGGAGAGGGGGATATAGACAAATTTAGAAAACTGAGCCAAATAGAATAATTATAATCTACTCAAAGATATGAAGAAACTGTATTATTATTATTGATAATCACATGATTGTTTTAATATTTTCCTCGTCTTGATTTATGCTACAACAAACCATCATAGCTCTATGAAACTGAATTTATCTATTTAATTTTACTATGTAATCTTATTTTTACTTTTTTTCATTTGTATTACTATTATTATTTTGCATAATTCCTTTTCCAGTATCATTTCTAATTTCAAGGCATCCCTTGATTATCAGATATCTGAATTGTAATGCCATTCCTCTCACCTTTTTCAAAATTACGGAGGTTAAGAACCATTGAGTTCGTGCACTCTCTTACAAAGCGGAATCAGCAAAATGGTTCTTCCGCTGCAAACTGATAACTTTTAGTTTTTGCATTTAAGTTCATCTTATGTGTCGAATGCTTAAAATCAATAACGCTGTACAGATTAAAAGAAATATCTTGAATTTAATTTTAAATAGTAATAAAAAATAATATAGAAAACACTTTCCTTCTTAAATTTCAAAACAATAATTATAATCCCAAACTTCCGTCAGTTTTATGCTTTTGAAGAAATCTTAATTCCTTAATTACATTATATCAAAATAAATCTTTTTAAAAGTGATACTTTGAATTCAGGCATTGGTAGAATCGTTTTATTTAGATTTACGATTGTTTTTTATTTGAAAATATGGGTAAGTATATTTTTTCTCATGAGATTTGAAAAAAATTAAACTTACTCAAAACGTATTGAGTCACAAAACAAAATACAAACATTAAAAAGAAAAAAATACCTACAAATATATGCTGCCAAACTGAGAATTAAATAAGAAATTAAAATAGTAAATATTAATTTTTCGTAATTAAAATAGTCTCAGTTGAATTTAACTTAGAAAGAAAGAAATATCAGGTTCAAGTTACTAAAAAAATAAACAGACAAAAGAAATTAGAAACACTAAATGGGAAGGGAAAAAAATGAAATATTTTTGGAATGACAAATTTCAAGAAAAATATTTTGTTGAAGTACCATCAAGTCAACGCTAATGAATATTCTTTTAGAAAGATCAAGTAATTTGAAGTGGTTTAATAAACATATTTTTACTGAATGATTCAGTTGCGATTAAGTATAACTTTTTTTTACATTTTGCAAAATAAAGAAATAAAAAATCCTAAATTATAATTCCTTTCTCCTTTAATATTTGTAAATAAGAAACATATCAAAAAACTTTCACGGCGCTTTCTTATTTTCAAATCTTCAATATTCCATCAAAATATAGTAAAAAAAATCAGTGAAATCTGCAAAATTACTTTTCATTTGATTTTACTTTTATTTATTATTAATTCATTATGTTTTTTTATTGATTTATTTTCCAATTTTTACTGCAGGGTCGAAATTTTTTCAAGTATAATTTGGACCAAATTATTTCTCGACCTAAAAGTTATTGCAAAGAAAAAATAATCAGAAAAAATCATATTTAAAGCAAACATATCATAGACTATTGTGTCCATTTTTCAATAATCATTGCAAAATAACTCATCGAGATAGAAATTTGCTTTTAAATTGAAATTTTCCTACCTAATCTTTCAGATAACACGCTCAAAAAAAAGAGAAAAAAAATGTTACTTTTGAATAATTGGCAACATTTCTTTTAATGCTGCTGAGACAATTGGATACTTCCTGTGGCAACCCTACTGCCGAAGTTGAAATTAAACGAGACCCTTTTTCCCTTAAATAATATATTCTTCCTTTGATTAAAAATTTCTTTCTTTTTTCTTTTTTTCAATTTCTAGGCTTAAAAACAGGATCTGGGAAAAGAAACTTAGAACTTTTTAATTAAAAAAAGGGAAAATTTGGATCCTGAGTCTATCTCTAAACGAAAGAACAGATGCATTCTATTTTTTTTTTTTTTTTTTTTCCTTTTCCTTTTATTTCTGATCAGAATCTTCCAACTTGAGAAGTTGAGATTTCTATTAGATTTCTTTGTTGTTGAGAGCTAACTACTAAAAAAAAAAAAAAGCGACCTGAACAGAATTCGAAAGTCGACATTATTTTTTATTTTAACTGTATTTCCTGGCGATATATCGACTTTTGTGATAAATTTTATTTCAAATATTGTGAGCGTTCCAATCAAATATATAAAAATGAATTTTTGTTCGTATTTTATGCGTTGCCGTACCGTTCATCCGATTGCGATAAAACTTTGCCAACTTATTGCTTAAGGTTATATGTATAGTACATTTATTAGCATTTATTGTGAACACAATAAAATTTACAAACAAATCGCTTTAAACGTCTCTATTATTCAAAATTATTTTTAAATTGACAATCGACAAAAAACAAACAATAAACGGCAAACGACGCGTGTCATTCGGAGTTAATCGAACATATATAAAACAAAATACAATTATTGTCATCGATGCCAATCAAGGTGAGGGAAATGAAACCGAAAATATTTAGTGCAAACACTTTTTTTTCCTTTTCATTAATGAATAACAATGATATTCATTAATGAAAGATATTGTTATATTGTTAATGAAAGATATTGTTATCCAACCTACGCAATATTTTGACTGTGGCAAACCGCAAATTTTATTCAGAATTTCGACAAAATAAAATTATACTATCGATACCGATCAAGGTAAGTTATATATAATGGAAATTTTCCAGTGCAAACAGTAATTTTTCTATTTATTCAGTGAATCAACAAATGATATTTCCGTTGTACAAGCGTATATCGCGTTGAATGCTTCGTCAAAAAATATGCCTCCCAAACGTTCGTCCCTTAGTAGATCTAGCAGCGCAGCACGTAGAAATCAGCTAATTCGAGTTTGTCAAAGAAACTAAGAACGACAAGAGAACAATGAAACAGATCGTTTACGAATTGCAAATCCACGTGCTTCAAAATTTCAAGATCAACATGTGGCAAGAATCGAAAGACAACGTTTATACAGACAAAGTTAAATATTGTCTACCCTAAAGTATACTTGAATAATAAAGTAAAATAAAAAATAGAATAAATATTATTTAGACTTCTTCTTTATATATCATTTAATTTTAATAAATGACCGGCTAATTTCTTATAAAATTTGATAACGTTTAATGCTAACATCAAATTTAATTACATAGTTTTTTTTTCTCGTATCTCGTATCAGATGCATAAAAAAAATCTTAGGAACATAAGCAATAAATAAATTGTTTTTGAAAGTGAGTATTTTACCTCTAAATAAAAAGACTAGCAACTTTTTATGGAATACAAAATTTATTAAAGTTGAATTTATTGGTGTTTTTGCATCAACTCCTACTAAAATGCGTTTTAATATCTATAACTTTAAAAAAATATATAACAGGAATTTCTTAACAATTTTTAATATAAGTAATCATAAACTGGCTACTCCGGCCCGTCCTGAGGCAGGCAGAAAAATCAGAATGATCGAACTGCCACGACAGCCACACAAGCTAGAATCGTGGTTGAGTCCTAAGGGTCATCACCGGCCACGGTACAACCCTATCCATGGGAAGTACAACTCGTCATTGATGAGAAGTAGCCAACCCTCCCATTTCTGCACCCACCAGGGTGGAGAGAACCAACCACCATACCGGAAGCTTCTCACTTTCTTTTTTGAAGTTCCCCTTAGTGGGAGATAATGTTATAAGTAAGAAAGAATTAAGCATTTGCAATGAAGCATTGTTCACTTTTTTTACAATCTTTTATGCAAATTACACGAAGAAAGAAATATTACAATTAACAAGAAATGTGATTTCGACGTTTTGGTAAATGTCTACATTTTAGAACTTCTCCAGTTAGAATTTTCTTCTCCCTTCTACCTTTTTTCTCCCCAAAATTATGTCTCTCATTCTGTGAGCATTACAACTGAAAGATGAATGAAAATTGTAGTGCTTTTACACCAAAAATTTAAATTTATATTGAATTTTGAAAATAAATGTCTGCCAAATACAATTCCGTCCGTTTACCCTTTCGTGTTCATTTCTACATGAAAATCAAACACGGAACAAGCTGGATACATGAAATTCATACGGAAATACAATATAATTAAATATGTAGATCTGCATTTAAGTTTGGACCAAATCCATTTAAAAGGCAAGCGCGGATACAAGGGTTGGTTTAGGGGTAATGACTTCCCTAATCTGAATCCCTTCTGCAATCTGAAGGGGGAAAAAAGCTGCCGAAAAGTGGATTAGATATGAACAATTGATCGGTCTTATATGACTGTTTGTTAAACAAATGAAATAAACTTTCATCGAAACTGTAGTCAAAGGAATTAAATAAATTGGTTTATTTTTGTAGCCATATGAATTCAATCTTCTTTTACAAAAGGAGTTCATTGATGAATTATCAATTTGCTGCCCGAGACTATAGTGTAAAGTGAGTGTTATGAACACTTGAGTTTATACATTCTATACAATAGTGTCTAGACTCCTATTAGTACAAAATACTGTACAGTATCTTTACAATACTATTCGATATTCTGAATTACAGCCAATATCGTGAAGATATTGTAGTAATGCTCCTGGACATTTTTTGTTAACACGGAAGGCGTGTTTATAATTGAGTAATATATTATCAAACTAATAATATCTTCTATATATAATATATATACTCTATATATTATATTGTTACGAATCTGTAATGCTGCTTCCCAGCATAGTTGGTTCCATAGGTGGTAGTCCAGTGTAGCGTCGGAGGGTCCCAGAGCTTGGCGACCATTTGGTGACTTGGCGACGAATTTGGCGACTTTGGCGCCAAAATAGATTATACCCGAAACATCGAGAATTTTCCCGATCCGTCCAGTAGGAACGGAGTTACGCCTCGAACGTTCCTGATTGGCTGAGAGGCTTCTAGCCCCGCTTCCTGAGACCTATAAAAGGAAGCACCCGCAGCTGCCGGGCAGCGGTGAATTGAGGAGAAGTCGGAAGCGACAGAGCAGAGTAGTAGTGAACCAGAGTCGTCGTCGTGAATTGAAGAGTCGTGGACCAGTGGAGTCGAAGAGTCGTCGGAACCGACCTTCCAGAGATAAGCGGAGTAGCGACGGAGTGAAGCTAGTGCTGAACTAAGCTGTGTGCTACTGGCTGTAGTAGAGTCTGTTGTATGCTGCTGTTTATGCTGTTTTGTATGCTGCTGTTGTATGCTGCACGTCTCGGCTGAAGATAATCGTCTTCTGTGCTGCATATAGTTGTCGTCTTTGTGCTGTCCTGTGTGTCTTCGTGTAAATAAACGTCGTTGTTTTATTTTCTACTGCCGCCTGCTGATTGAGTGTTCTTCACACCATACAACTCCCACTATCCAAACGAACCCCGGAGAGTTTCGTAAAAATATGTAGAGTATTATTTTGATCCAAGCTTGGGGAATGTGGATGATTGGCAATCATGGGAGCTTTAAGTAACGATTTATAATAATATTTCCTTTTCTTTTCTACTAAATTAATTAACTAAAGTTTAAAAATATCATCTCTTGTGATATGACTAAAATGAAGTCATAAGGCACAGTTTAATCCCAAGCAGTTTATTCCTATCCAGTTTTGGTGCTTTAATTGATTTCAAAAAACTCCAGTACTATATTCTTGAATATTATTTTAAAAACTTGCGTTTGCATTTTTAATTTTCTGTCTCTGAAAGTCAATAATCTGCAAAAGCGGGGAAAGATATTGAAAATAGAAAAAGGTAGAACATTTTTATTTTGGTAGATAAATAAAGTTTGAGCCTGCTCAGAGAGCAGCCCTTATAAGCACCAATATCAGAACTTTATTTTTTAATTCCCTATTATTGGAGCTGCTTATCCTTCAGCCCTAACCTGACACAAAGCCAAATTATTGTTATTTTTCTTTTTACTTTCTCTGTACCGTGCAAGGTTTAATTCTGCTTTTTTGATAAATTTTCTTTCTTTTTTTTAATCATTGACAATTCATATGTTTCCATTTCGCTCCATATTTCACAACAGAGACACATTTGATTTAGTGAATGTTCATATTGTTTTTTCGAAGTCACTCTTTTAGAAAAGGTACTTAGTGCATTTCTAAAATATCACATAAATGATAACTTTTAATAGCGGGAATGACTCATTTTTATTTGAAGTAAAAAAATATAGAAAAAATTTTGCTGTATGATAGTATTGTATAACATGTATTTCTTAAATACATAATATTCTATTTAGATAAAATAGTATATACATATTTAATATAAAGGTAGATACATTTATACATCGATGTTCAATTTTGGATAAGTAAGTTTGGTTTGGTTTGGTTATATTAACGTCCCGTTTGAAGCAACACTAGGACTATTTTGAGACGGACCTCGTAATTTTGAACCGCGGTCAGATGACGAGGACGACACCTGAGCTGACACCCCCCTCTCTACACCACACCAGCGGGAGGACGTTTGGTCATGACGGATTTAACGTGCAACAGACCCCCTTACACGACGGTTCTTCGGTGGAATCGGGTTACAAACCTGAAACCCTCTGGTTCCGAAGCCGAGACCTTACCACCAGGCCACCGCAGCCCTTTGAATAAGTAAGAATGGACTAACTAGGCGAAATGGGCTAAGAGTGAAATGTGTTTGAGAGGAGGAGTCATAATTCTATATAAAGAACCGTCATTTCAACATTCGCTTAAAGCATTCAGAATTAAGTTATTAGGGACTTTAATCAACAAGTTTGCTGTCAATTATGCGATTTAATAAGATACAAATGGAATTGTTTTAACCAATGATTTAGTATTTTAATATTGAAATTATTTTTAATTAAATATCTAATAGGATAATAATGGAAATGTAAGATAATTTTTGCCTAGTATTGTAATTTGATTTCAAAACCAAGATTTGTGCTCCAAATATTCTTTGTTTTTATTTCAAACATTGCATTTTTTCGTGTTCTCTTGGTTGGATTAGCATTTTCTTATGCACTGTCTTTAAAGTTATTTCACTCTATTTCTTCCTAACTTGCTTTGTTTATTAAAATTATATTTTGTTATGATTGTTAAAGTTTTAATTTCTTATCAAAAACGAATTGAGTTCCTCAAAGTCAATTCAAATACGCAGCTGATGCGTAGCTCATGAAGATATTTATATATCTCCTCCTTTTATTTTTACCTTTTTATTTCTACCTTTTTATTTTTAGCATTTAAATATAATTCCAAAGTCTCGTTTACGAAGGATAGAAACAAATGTGATTTCGAAGACAAATTCTGTCTCAGACAAGATTTTCGAAGAATTTCATCACAGCTCTTCCTGTTGCTTTCTTGCCGCTTGTTTTTAATACATTTTAGTGTTGATTTAAAGGAACAGCTGCTCTATTTGGTTTAAGAAAACGGGAGCAAGGAAATGGTTTTGAGTTTTGTTCTTTTATGTTTCAATTTGAAGGTCGTTACGTTCAGTATTATTTACGTTCATTATCTATTTTCATTATTTTTCTCTACTAATAATAATGATAAATTTGTGTGTGTTGGAGCTCTACAGGCAGACCGTTTGACTTTCAGCTATTAAATTTGGCACATATATACCTTAAAGGATGGAAATGTGCATCTCGGAAGGACTTTTTGAAATTTTAATTAAAAATTTAATTAATTTCTAATCGATTTCTTAATTTTTAACTAATGACTGGACTAATCATTAAGCTGAATTTTTCTTTTTTCTGTGATAATTTTCAAAAATATTATTGCTCCAAAAAAAATTTTAAATTATCTTTTTAATAGTGCCAAGTGCAAATGATGGTAATTTTTTATTTAAATGTTTGTTTTTGTTTAACTTCCAATAATAGATTGTATTTTTTTCCGGAAATTCAATTATTATATCATGAATTAATCATTTGACTTTTTTCATTCTTGAAAGCTAAATAAGTATTATATTTAATATCTGCGTGATTTGCCAGACGAATAAAAAACTGAAAAGTGAAATACTATGAAATTTTGTTGATATTTGAACTGCACGTTTAAGTTTTTTTTATAGTTCTGTGAGGTGACCGACATAATCTCCATTAGAAAGGTTCACTTACACAATAAACAGAACATATGTAAGACTATTAAAATAAAACAGCTTTAATGTCTGACTATTTGACAGAATCATGGTCATGGAGTTGTATTTAACTGATTTAACGAAAATTAAATATAAACAATATCTCCAGCGAACCAACTGGTTGTCAAATGCGATTAGCATTTAATATTTACATTTTTTTTTTTTTGCATTTTTATATCCTGATTTACTTTTAATTTGCTTACTTTCTTAGCTCAATGGTAATGTAAGCTCATTCCTTTATTTTAAACTAACCGCTTTTGGTGATTGCCTGCTTCGTTGCAAATATTGGATCATTGTTCGGTAAATATCATGATCTAAATCTGTTAATAGACATTTAGCAGACGATTCCTTGTCAGACATTTTATAACTGCTACCATTTTTATTTTGTTAAAATATTATTAAAAAGTAAAAGCAAACGATTTTCTTCTTTAATAAACATAATTATTTTGTTTATTTTTTGTATAATAGCTGATGATCAATTGTAAACCTTCGGCAATCTGGCAATGCTTGTAAGATACGATGTTATGTTGAAAGAATAAACAAGCCAATGGAATTCTAAATTGCTTGGAGTATTATTTTAGCTTTAAGAATTTAAGATGCTCTGCAAGCTATAGTTTGAAGCTTAAGAAAACGGGTAGTTTTCTAGAAAGCATGCAAAAATCAGCGTAATTTCAATTTGAAAGATTTAATTTTCTTGTTTCCCTTTACAAAGTTTTGTCTGACCATTCTGTTGTAATAGATAGTACCCCTTTCATTATTAACTCCGCTAAATCAGCCATTCAAATTCTCTACTGGATTGCCAGTTTTTACTTGAAAGATGAATTCAGGACGTAAAACAAAGACATCCTTTTTGATGACTTAATTTATATTTTGCGCGTCGTTTGTGCTAGCCCTCCAGTATAAAATTTGTACGGTCGGTTAGGCCGAATTTGTAATGAAGGGGTTAAAGTCATGTTTATTTAATAGCCTTCTACTTATTCTATTTTGTGTATACATGAACATATTCCTAGTGAAATCGGAACCCATGATCACAGTGCCATTAATATTTTGAATGTTTGAGTAATTTATTTCAATTGCTCATTATCTTTTGCTGTAATGCATTTTTGTTTTTTAATTCATCACGTTAACTGCTCCAATGATTAGTAGAATTTTTTTTCCGTATCATTCAACAAAAGGAAGGAAATCACATCATCCAGTATTTGGTGAAATAAAATAAACGATTTGAATTGCGTTGTTTCAAAGAAATTATTTTTAATAATAATAATTTTTTTTAAATTGTCAAAATTCAAGAGCAAGTTATATAAAAATTTAAATTAATATTATTAAGAAGAATTTTTTTCTTTTATTTTTGAAATGGTTTAAAAATAATTTTTTTTACAATTATGTTTTCAGAATTTACCAAGGAAAAACTTCGAATTTCAATTAATTTTTAATTAAATGAAATTCTAATTTTAAAAAAATCGTGCTGAGATGATTATTTCCATCCTCCAAAGTATATCTCTGTCAAATATGGTAGCTCTTAGGAAAATAGTTGATCATGTAGAGCGCCAGTAGACAGACACACATTATTTACTGTTAGAAGTGATTACCTAATAAGATCTGTGCGTTGTATTTGCTTGGAGTGTGAGAGTGCTTATGGACCAGAAATTTTGTTCCTTTATTAATTTGCTAATTATTTATTGTTTTGCATGGATTGTAACGATAAGCATCGACAGTCTGTTGATTTCTTTTTCAGAGTAACAGGAGAATGATCACTAAAAATGAAAGACAGACTATTTCTGAATTTTATTTTAATTGAATAATGTACTTAATATTTTAAAATTAGTATCTTGGGATGCGTGTAATATAAATAAATTAACTATTTGCACTAAAAATATTTGGATTGTTGACTGTACAATTCTGTCCATACGTTACAGGACTAGTCTAAAATTCAACTTAATAGTTGCTGATCATATTTTGTATATGTTGCTTTTGCTTATAATTCCTTATTAAACAAAGATGTCGCCAATTTTGTAAAATTTCTTTAACTGTTGCTTAATTATTGCGTTTGGAAATCGTTATGTAAATGTATTATGAATTTCTGTTTTCGAATTTCTTTATTTCTTTCGAATTTCTTTATTTCTTTCGAATTTCTTTATATTTCAAATTTTTTTCCTGGATTTTGAACATTTCTTACAAATTAATTACTTCAATTTTATAATATTTCGTTTGATCGAATCTTACTAGTATTTTCATAAGTACTGCTGTATTCCAAATTGAGACTAAAAAAATTATTTGTACATTTAGCTAATCAGCAAAAACAAAGAATGAAAATATCACTGAGTTTCGAACGAAGAATTTAAAAAATTCACCTGTACTTTTCGCATTAAAAATTTTGATGACTTCAAAGGATAATATTTTTTTTTTCCTTTTTCCAATTTATTTAATGCATTCATGGATATATTGTATTTCAAACATTGGGAAATGCTTTTTATATGTTCTATTTTCCGCAGGTACATTTGTAAGAACTTTGAGAAAATGATACAATGCTGAGCCATTTCATATGTCTAAAAGAATTTGACATAGTTTGAAAATATTTTCATATTTTCATTTACCCAGCCATTTTTTTTTTATCTTACAGAATTTTTGAATCACAAATTTCTATTTACATTTGGAAAAGAATGGAAATGATGAAAGTAAAAAGGAGGAAAAGAACAAAAAAAATAATAAAGAACAGATTTTATATATCTACAGTTCTCTTTCCTGTTCTTTGAAAAAGTAAGAAAAAAAATAAGGAACGTAAAAATCTTTGATGGGCCTTCTGCTCTAGAAACTATTTAATATTCTTTTTCATTTTCTCTTTTATTTTTATTTTTTCCTTTCATTTCGTTCTCTTTGTTTCTATTCCCTGCTTTCCCGCGCTTGGGAACAGAGCAGATGGCAATTGGTTAGAAGGAATATGACGTCATTCAGTATGGCCGACGACAATTGTTTTGAGAAAAAAAATGGAGAAGGCGGAATTCTCTTTTCTGCACTTTCATTTATATGTTTTTTCCTTTTTTGCTATTACAGCATTTTTTTTCGTTCTTTTTATCTTTAATTTTTTTTCTCTTTCAGCTCAATCTAAATTTTAGGGAGATAAGAAAAGTTTTTTCGCTTTATTTCTTTTTAGCACTATTTTATCAGAAATGAATGTATGTATTGTTTTTGCTTCATTGCCTTCACATTTTTATTCTTTGCATTATTTATATGCTGTATATATATATATATATATATATATATATATATATATATATATATATATATATATATATATATATATACAAAAGTATTAGAATCAAGTTAATAGGAAAAACAAAAACCAAATAAAAATTAAACCAAAAAAATTATTAAAAAATATTAAAAAAGAATCCGGCCTGAAGACTTTTTCAAGGGTCACCCTCAGGCAGGGATTCAAATAAAGGGATTTTTTCTGTGAGGACATACAGACATTAAGTCTAATAATGATTCCTCGTGACCCGAAAATCCCCCGAAATTATGCTCAAGAGATATACCATTTTAACAGAAAGGAAATACAAAATAACAAATTAGAAAAAAACCACAAAGTAAAAATACAATAAAAACAATAACAATAAAAACAAAAACAGCATTAAAATTAAAATTAAAATTAAAAACGAAAAGGCCAAGACATACCATCCAACAGTGAACGAAACTTTAAACAATCGATTGTGATTTCCTGTTTTTGAAAGTTAACGGTAAATTATGTAAACAGAGGTAGGCACCCAGCGCCATCTATTGAGTGATCCAATATGCAAGTAAATTTCTATTTTTATTTAAGCCAAAAGATTAATCCCAAACCATACCTTGTTTAATTAAAAAATTGACATTACAGTAATTTCTAGGAAAATCATTTTTAATTAAATTTTTAAGGAGGATATTTGATGCTTCAATATAAGAATTTTTATTATTGCAAACCCTTTTGATCCTGTTAACTTGTGAGAAAATAAGATTTTTGAAAATTTTAGAGTTTAGATTGGAATGGTAGTTACATAGTTTTGTTATTTTAAAGTTGAAATCATCCCTTTTATCGTATATACCAACTATTGTTTTATCATTAGCAATTTCGATTTTTAAATCTAGAAAGGTAGCCTCAAGTTGATTTATATTTGTATCTTTTAGAATTAAATCTTTTGGATAGCAATTAGTAATAATATTAGTATTGTCGAAGTTAATCAAAAGTAGGCTACCTTTCTAGATTTAAAAATCGAAATTGCTAATGATAAAACAATAGTTGGTATATACGATAAAAGGGATGATTTCAACTTTAAAATAACAAAACTATGTAACTACCATTCCAATCTAAACTCTAAAATTTTCAAAAATCTTATTTTCTCACAAGTTAACAGGATCAAAAGGGTTTGCAATAATAAAAATTCTTATATTGAAGCATCAAATATCCTCCTTAAAAATTTAATTAAAAATGATTTTCCTAGAAATTACTGTAATGTCAATTTTTTAATTAAACAAGGTATGGTTTGGGATTAATCTTTTGGCTTAAATAAAAATAGAAATTTACTTGCATATTGGATCACTCAATAGATGGCGCTGGGTGCCTACCTCTGTTTACATAATTTACCGTTAACTTTCAAAAACAGGAAATCACAATCGATTGTTTAAAGTTTCGTTCACTGTTGGATGGTATGTCTTGGCCTTTTCGTTTTTAATTTTAATTTTAATTTTAATGCTGTTTTTGTTTTTATTGTTATTGTTTTTATTGTATTTTTACTTTGTGGTTTTTTTCTAATTTGTTATTTTGTATTTCCTTTCTGTTAAAATGGTATATCTCTTGAGCATAATTTCGGGGGATTTTCGGGTCACGAGGAATCATTATTAGACTTAATGTCTGTATGTCCTCACAGAAAAAATCCCTTTATTTGAATCCCTGCCTGAGGGTGACCCTTGAAAAAGTCTTCAGGCCGGATTCTTTTTTAATATTTTTTAATAATTTTTTTGGTTTAATTTTTATTTGGTTTTTGTTTTTCCTATTAACTTGATTCTAATACTTTTGTATCAATTCATCTGTGTTTTAGAAGTAGCTGCAATTGCGCTCTCTAAATACTATGAAGTTCCTTTTTGGTTTTAGTTTAAATAGGTAATAAATTTTAGTTGCGATTTCGAAACTGTTTTGTTTCGTTTTCATTTTAGTTTCGTTTTCAAACTTTTTCTTACTTTGATTGGTTATATATATATATATATATAATATTTGCAAGTAAATGCTTAATGTTTTAATTTCATTTTTAGGTAGATAATATATTTTAAAGTAGATCACATTTTTTACGAAAAGTAGATCCTTGCTAAAAATTATATTTGTTAGAATTAAATTGTTCCCTTTATTAACTTTAACATTTCAAATATTTTTTTAATAATTAAGATTGTTTACGGTATTTTTTTCTGAGTTTATTTGAAATTTTCTATTATTTTCATCTAGTATATTTAGTCATATTCTATCGATATGACTAAATTAATTTCTACCATATTAAATTAATTTCTACCATATTAAATTAATTTCTAGGCAATAAATAATAATAAAAATATTCCTGTGACTTTAATTAGTGGCTGGAACATTTTTATTATTTATTTAAGTTTATCATTAATTCAATTTTATAATTATGATAAAATAATGAATAAATTAACCTTAAATTGCCAAAATGCTAGTAAAATTACAAATTTTTTTTTCATTTTATTGATTAAACTAAGATTGTAATCACATTAAATCTAGCATGAGTTAACAAGATTTTTCTCATTGAACAACAAATCAAAATACGTTGATTTTTTATAAAATATTCCAAAGTTTTTTGGCGATCAATTTAATTCACATCACATTTGTAATTAATTATCACTTAATTAATTTGACATCACGTTTGTATAGAGCTTTAAATAATCATTGCTTTCTAACTTGGAACGTTCAATGAAGCTGAGTGATTAAGTTTTTATAAAAAAAATCACGTCTACGAACTGCTCTATGTATATGTACCTTCCTAAAGAAGTATATCCTGAACAGATATGACTTCATTACCATTGCTTTAACCAAGCGTTGAGTCACTTTTCATTTACTTAATGGTAGTGTCCTGTGAATGACATGAAACAAAACGTTTTCTTATTTTTGACATTGCATCTTTTTCCTCCTTATAACAATGAACTCTGAAACTAAATTTCTGTAGTTGATTTGGCGAGTATTTGCATCTGTATATTATTTCCTTCGTAGAATTTTAACTAAATGTGGTGGTATATTATTAAATACAATTTCATACTAAACACATTATCGATAATTCCTTAGCTTTTTCACTAGTAATATTCTTCTGAATTCAAAGTAGGTAATTTTAAATTGAATCATATTTACTTTGATAAAACAGCGGAAGTGGTCTCCTCAAAGCTTTCTCGCATACTCTCTAATAAAGTTTTCGTGGCAGAGAATGCTTTACAAGGCATTGGTGTACAATAGTTACAAAATATTAACGGCGAGAATGTAGCATTTTTATTGAATATACCCTGTTATCCATGGCGATGTTTTGGCGATTAATCTTTAGTATGCCTGTTAATAGTATCTGAAAATCGAATTTGTACTTTAAACACTTTGACCGATTGAAACAACCGATTGAAATAAAGATTACACACAAAACTGCCCTTGTAATCACAAAATCGCATACCAAATTTGATATATTTAAGTCATTGAGTTTTTTAGCTATCACGTTTGTTTCTGAAAGTATATTCCAACGGGCAATTATCCCGGTGTTGGATTGGGCTCAAAAATGCCAGGTGTCTACACAAAAATTATTAAATCTGTGTACCGAATCTCATCTAACTAGCCATTTTCGTTTTTTAGTTATTGTGTTAATTTATATTCGAACAGCTAGACGGATGGACTTCTTCTGAACAGATTTTACTCAAAATTCGGTAGAAATCTGAAAACTTGGTGTAAACACCGTATACCAAATTTCAACCATCTAGCACAAAGCGTTTTTGAGTTATCTTTGTCACAGATATTTTCCAAAAATGTGTTTTTCAAACTCAGTTAGTTCTAAAACGTGGAGATCGTCAAAATCTCGAGCTGGAATTTTTTGATGAATACTATATTTATACTACGAGTACTTACACAAGAAAGTAAAATAATAATTTATACTAATAAATATATCACACGAGAAATAAATTACATTTTTTTTAATTATTCACACATGAAAAAAATCATCATTGGACAAACATGATGCAAAGAAGAAAATAATTATTCTTGCATTAATTACTTTCCAATATAAAGCGAACACTTTTCGTTTTGAGTGCATTATTGGATTTATGATATCTTTTTGCATCTTTATTAAATTGTGCATTACTATTTATATTATTTATGCAATCACTAATAGAAAAAATTGGCATTAGAATCAATTAATTAATTTCATTGAATTTGCGTTGAATAAATTAATTTAAATTAATTAAAATATTATCAATCATAAAACAGGAGATATTTCTGAATTATAGCTCCTTGTATCAAGTGCATAAAATTTATCATGCAAAGTATTCGAATTGCATTTCCATGTGCCAAAGATTAAAATATCAAATTTATAATGCAAAGTATTCCTATTATAATTCAATGTACCAAAATTAAAGTACCAAATTTTTAATGTAAAATATTCGAATTATAGTTCGAATAACAGTAACTATTAATATACAGTATATTATAAAAGTATAATTAAGTATATTATAAAGTAATTATTAATGTATAGCCATGTATATATTAATTAAACGGAATTGCAATTATATATTTTTCTTTGTAAATTGGAATTCTATTACGTTTTAGGGGAATGTTAGATTATGGATGTTAAAATAAGTTAGATTACACTTTGCATTATTTCTTTGGTCTTTTTTTTGATTAAAAAAAATGAATGTATATTCTAATAAATACCTTTTTAAATATTTATTTGTTATTTTCTATAATTTTGGTCGGAGACATTTATAAGAAATTAATTTTAAATATAAAAACTAGAGAAATTTTTAAATTTGTTATTCCTATTTTATCCTGTAAAATTTTTTTATTTTCATCTTAAAATCCTAAAATGAAGAAATAATTTAAATTTTTAGATGCTTTTAGCTAACATTTACTGCAAAATGAATTATTTTTAATATACGCTAAATCAAAAATTCATATAATCATTCTAGAATTATGAGCATTCAGTGAAATAAATATATCATCACTGCGTAGACACACATA
Organism: Argiope bruennichi; assembly: GCF_947563725.1. Lineage (NCBI taxonomy): Eukaryota > Metazoa > Arthropoda > Arachnida > Araneae > Araneidae > Argiope > Argiope bruennichi. The sequence continues at coordinate 52,790,284 of NC_079154.1, read as the reverse complement.
CAGAAATTTAAACATTACATATTCCAATATTATCACTTAATTATACATAAGTTTACAGTTTTTAGGAATTCAATATTAGATACCATTGCAAAAAGGCTTCGGTTTACAACTTCAAAAAGATAAAAAAAAAAAAAAGAAGTGTTTGCAAAATGGCGAGAACCCTAATGGTAAAAGTGAAACAAAAATTAAATTACATTTCATGGATTTACCGAAAGTCAAAACGACTGTAAATATTCATCGCAGAAAAAATTTTAGGAGCTATTTCAAAATATTTGTAAGTTATATCAAATTTAATATTAAATCTCATTTTTTAAAAATTTCGTATTAGTAGCAATATATTCATTGAAATAGTTTTTTGAGATTTCAGTTTTGTTTGGAATTTGGTGTTATTATAATAATTTTTAACATATTTCAAATTCCTGAACTTCATATGAGAAAAATATTTAAATAAAAAGATAATTTAAGGGGAAAATGATAATAATTATAGGAATGTTCGTAACAAAATAAATGTAACTAATGAGAACTGAATTCTTTTTAACATTTCATCATTGTCTGAATTCAGGAGAATATATTTTGTTCTGCATTTTAATGTTTTATTGTGACGACGCAAAATGTTTTTCGAATTTTCTTATTTTTAAATATTTTATCCTAGAAAAATCATTTTGCTTTTACTTTACGGTGGCAAAAGCAGTAAAACGAGAAATCATAGCTACATTTAATTAGGAAATATGATGGAAAAAAATGTTTGTCTAGAAAATTCTATCTCAGAAACAAATTCGAAAAATTAATTTCGTTTCAAAAATATATCAAATTTCTTTATCTCTTACCGAATAAAATCGTTTGCTATAAATTTTTTCCTTTAAAAAAATTAACACAAGATAACGAAATTTATTAGTGATTTTTCCAGTTCCAATTTCATTTCGTTCTTCGAAAATAAATTTTCCATTGATGATGCACATCCTTTTCCATTTCCATTTTAAGTGGGAAAGAGATTCTTAAAGAGAAAAATATGTAGGAGCAATGAAATAGAAAAACATCGTTTTTCTTCCTGACAAACGACTTTGAGGCATCTCCACTTTGTTTCCTTTGGCTGTCTGTTTATTTATTTATGTAAGTTTGGCGGCGTTGATAAATCGAGACTGGCGCCAACAGCGAAAGGAAAAAAAATAAAAATTTATTTTTTTCATCCTCTCAATCTTCGAATAATACTGCAGAAAATCACATCTTTCCATCCTTCAGTTTATTATTTTTATTTTATTTTTTGCTGGCTTCAGTACTTTATTTTACTTGGTTAGAAGAATTTTTTTATCCTCATATTTCCTGTCAGCAAATGATATGGGGATTCATTGGACATGTTTGGGGCTTTTGACAGTTGCCAATTAGTTAACCATTTTTTTGTGTGTGTGCGTGTGTATCTGTGATAATTTCATCAAATGTGGAATCTTTTTTTAAACGTCTTTAATAATGAATTTGTCATGAGGATTTAGGTTGCATGCTTTGCGAACTATTTTTTTAAGATAAACCAATAATTCAATAAAAACGGCATGCAAATGAAAGGGAAACCAAAATAGTTATTATTTTAATTATATTTAATTAATAGCTAAAAAACATGCAAAATAACAAGAAAATTTTATTATTTAAATATTAATAGAAATTAAATCATTTTAATTATGAAGAAAAAAGTCGGAACTTTAGATTTTTGTTGACAATGGAGGAATTTTGAACATAATGTTTAATGTGTATTGATTAGTTCAATGGTTTCATCAAATCTTTCTTCAATTATGCAAGTACTTTTTAAATTTCGTGCTCGACAGTTTCTTCATTGGGTGATTAGAATACTTATTAGACAGTAACTATAAAATTGGTTTCGAAGTTGCAAAATAGCTGTAAAACGCACATTATTATTAATATAAGTATAAATGTAATTTCCAAAAGAATAAAAGCATAAACAAAATTCAAATATTGTTATAAATGAAGCTGTTTCGAAATTAAAAACACTGAATAAAACAGTATTCGATATTTTAGCCAAAAATCAATTTTTCAACATAATTACTTGCCTTTAAAAATATAAATAACCGAAGTCTAAATAACCATAATGTTTGGACATGAAATGTTGTCCGATCGTACTTCTGTTGAACACTAGGTTTTGATTATTAATCTTCATTGTTTGTATTCATTGTTTCGAGTGACACGACAGCTGCTGTCGACCACGCCCACTTTTCAGTTGAATGAATTTTTGACTGATTGCTCTGGCATGCCGCCGCAAGAGCTGCTTCTGCTCATTAGTTAAAGTCGTACTAATTATCGCGGATGGTCAAGTTTGCTGCATCTGCTACAGTTAATTGGAAAGATTTAATGAATTGTGTCCAGTTCTACCATAATTGTTTAACCTGATGTTGACTATGTAATACAGTGCACTCCCAAGTATTCGATTCGTGACTCTCCGTCTACCGTACTATTCGGTCAAATTTTCTTTTACCGTAATTAAATAGGGAAAGCAAAGCGTTGCATTGGAAACATTGCCAAAATATTGGACGCTGGCGTCTGCTAAGATCTTCCTACGTGTGGTGTGCAAACTACAAGTTGTGACTGAAAAAGAAAAGCGTTCTACTCGTCGTTCATTGATTTGTCAGCGTGTAACGGACCTCAGTTGTTGCCGTTGTTTCTGATTATAACTGCACAGTGCGTACAGTATTCGTAAATTGTTTTTTGAGTGTGCTTAATGCTTTTTAAATATACCTCAGTGAAGTTTATATAATTTGTATTAAAATGAGAACAGTTTATATCCTTTAACTTGCTTTTTCTCTAATAAATTCTTGAAACGTGCAGCGCAGTATATAAACATATAAAAACTGCCAGTTCAGAGCTTTCTATTTTAATTCGGCACGTTACTGATTCACCAGGCCGCGATCGCGTTCACATTCTACGTGGCTTGAGATAAATGGTGGATTTAGTACTTTGGGATAAAAAACAAAATACGACAGTGATTTTTCATATAAAAACTTTGTCTTCTAGATTTGGTGGGCGCAAAAAGGAGTTCATAGAACTCCGACCTATCCATCTTTTTTTTGTTATCCCAGCCTACCCTTCCGCCACATTAGGCCGGATACTTCGGAGTGTACTATATAAGAAAAGCTGCTCTGGGGTTAAAATCAAATGTGAGAATAAGATTACTTATATATATATATATTAGAAAATCAATTCTTCTATATACTTTTATTTCTCATTGATATTTTTCTCGATTAAAGTATTCTTTATTCGTGATGAAAAACTCCCTTATTTCGCAATTTTTACTTATGATTAAATTCTTTTTTTTTAAGATAAACTATATTTAACTTAAGAAATATTCTACCTTCAACTTTTAATATTACTTAGAATAAGATATTTTCTATATAAGTATTTCACTCTGATGAAGCAGAGAGAAAGGTCTCCCCACAACTTTCTCGCATACTCTCTAATAAATTTATCATGCGAATGAACGCCTGGCATGGCACTGGTGTACAATAATTACGAAACGTGATTATTTACGATTTAACTTTTGGCGTGAATGTAGAATTTTTACAGAATCTAACGAGTCATCCTTGGCGAGTTATTTGGCGATTAATCCCAGGCATACCGTTAATAGTATCCAAGAATCGAATTTGTATTTCAGACGCTTTCTTCTCAACCGATTAAAACAGAAGTTTGACACAAAACTTCACTTATAATTACAAATTCTCATACCAGATTTGATATATTTAAGTCAGTGCGTTTTCGAACTATCGCATTTACATGTTTCTGAAAGTACAGACTGTTTGACAGCTAAACCTTAGTTGGATTCGGCTCAAAATTTGACAGGTGTTACAATATATATGTTAAATCTGTGTACCGAATTTTATCTATCTAGCTCTCTTCGTTTTTTAGATATCGTGTTAGCTTATATTCGGACAGACAGACTTTCTCTGAACAGATTTTATTCAAAATTTGCTAGAAATTTGCAAATTCGGTATACCAACCGTTTAATTCAAAGCGTTTTTGAATTTTCTTTGTCACAGACAGATAAACGGACATTTTCCAAAAATGTATTTTTCGAACTCAGGGATTACTAAAACGTGGTGATTCGTCTAAATCTCGAGTTCGAATTATTTGCCGATTACTAGACTTTCTCTATACTACGTATACGAGAAATTAAAAAAATACTAAAAGGAGTGGTAAAGTATATCATTTAGGATTTTGAAGCGTTTGTTTTTTGTTATAGGAATTAATTCATGAGTGTAAAAGATGGAATTTGTGATTATTTTTTCCTTTACTTTCTCATGTGAAAACACATTATTAAGACACATCAGAACTTAAGCATCCATTAATGTAAAATTAATCAGATTAAATTTTGATACCATAACCAGTATTGTCATCTGATAGTAAGTTCAAGAAACAATTGATCTCATTATATCAAAGTAAGAATTATTTAAAATCAAAAGTTCTCTGTTTTGTCTTCTATAATAGTTTAATTTTACAAGCTATTTTTAGTGAAATCTATTTTTGAAAATTTTTTGTGATTCATTAATACATTATATCTGTATTATTCAATTCAAATTTTTTTTTAAATCTAAACCACCCCCATCCTAACGCATCATCCCTAATTCTAGTTCTAATTTCATAATTCGTATTCTGTTTTCTAAATTCGATTCAGAAAATCGAATCTCTTTACATTAACGACATCTAAAATTTGACATCACATAGGCTCTTTGAAAAGTATTATTTTTTTATTTCAATTTTTTTCACTGGTAAGTATTTTATTTGCCATTAAATGAAATGTTAAATACCATTCTCGAGACTCATTTACTTATGCGTTGACCTTCAATAAACCTTTTGAATGGCATCTCCCATCGCATTCTCTTTAAACCCACTGAATTACTGTTAACTTCAAACAAACCATTCATTACTATCACAGCTCACCTACCAAAACACTTTTGACACGCAAACAGATGTTGAATAGTTACTTTCCATTTTTTCCATGTAACTTCCAGGGATATTATACGTTAGGGGCCATTAAAGAATAACCAGATGCTTTTGGATATACTAGTTGCGTGTGGTTTCATGCTTTTAACGCTTTATGGGTTCTTGTGCATGAGAACAGATGCCTTTAATTTGCGTTATTGGTTTCGTGTTATCTAGGGCGGTGCTCCAACACACGCAGGGAAACCACTTGTTTAATTTTGTGGGGTGGCCAGAACTAATGAATATCATTTGAATGGGACCTAAAGTCGGAAACATGTTTTTTTTTTTTTTTTTTTTGGTGTGTACCGACTTTAACCTTTAACCAAAAAAGTAAATGTCACGCAATTTTGAGGGTTCACTTATTTATTATTCTTCAATTTCGTAGTATTTAATGTAGTTCCTACTAATTGGTTTTCACAAAAATTAATAGAAAACTGATAGGAGATTCGAACCTGGAGTTCGAAATATTTTAGCATGATCAGGTTTTAGGCTTGATTCATCTGCTTTTTTTTATTTTAAAACATTTGGTCTTAATTACACCAATACTAAATTTCACACACACACACACACACACACACACACACACACACACACACACACACACACACGACGCACACACGCACAATATTTAATATCGTTGTAATGCATGTTTGCATTAACGTAATAAGGTTCAGGTATTACCCTTATCATCTGACCAAGGTTTGAAATTTATTGTCCTTCCCCAAATAGACATTGTATTGTTTCGAAGTGGGTTATAAATATAACTTACCAAACTTCACCTGCTTCGAACAATAATTGCAAGCGAGTTTAAATAGTCATATTACAAATTTAAGGGGAGAACATAGTTCCAGACCCCAGTATCTTATTCACCTCCCATTTACAGACGCTAAATTTTAGCGCTTTTCTAAAGGAAGTTATAACACTAAAGGAATGACAATTAAAAGATAATCTCCAGTTTACTCACATATGATTAAATGTATATATCAACTTACAATTAAAAAAATAATGTTTGTGTTTTTGAGCGTCTGTATGTGGATATACGATGTAAAGGACAGAGGATTTTCACTAGATCTCCCAAATTTAGCAAAGACATACTTTAAAGGGTAGGAATGTGCACCTCAGAGCAATTTTTGGATTTTTTATTTTAATTAAAGATTAAGCGTGATTTTGGCGTTTTTCACGCAGTAACATTCGAAATTTATTTCCATAGAAGATAGGGTTTTTTTTTTCTCCTTTTTAATTTCAAAAAAATATCTTTGCAATTACATGTTTTGTTGCCGTAAAATCTTCTAGTCTAGATTTTATTAACTTTTAAAGCAATTTTGTCTTTATTGCTTCTTTATTTTTGTCAATTTTGTCTTTATTTTTACCCTTTAAAGGGCCATTTTTTTTCTATTCATATTATGTTAAAATATTTTTAGGCTTGAAATTATAATAAGCAAAGGGATTCATTTAGCTTATAAGATAAATTTCATTTGATTCATTAATTAATTTGGTTCATTAATAATTAAGTAACAAATCAGGACACATCATTTTGTCTGAGATAAAGAACTAATGCATCTAAGTTTCTGACTTACTAAAAAAATTTGTCAGAACTTATGCCAACCTACATCATTTCATACAAATGTTGATAAATTTGGTGGGAAGCATACTTCCCACGACCCTAGAAAGGGTAAATATAATACTTTCGTGGTAGTGAATGAAAGCCAGATTGGTCCTTTCGCCCCCCCCCCTTTAAGTATTTAAACCCGTGACTTTCTTCAGTTATTGAAAGCTAGGCATGACCCTATTAAATATCTGTGCAGTTTATATGTGGAGTTAGAAAAAGGAAGTATATGGCATCGCGAAAATTGGAGGATAGATGAACCAGGCACTTAAGATACTTTTAATGGACATTTTTTCTATTAAATAATGATAGCTATAATAATGACTATGATAATGATATCGTGGAATTTGATTCTGTTAGACAGTTATAATAACATACAGAAAAATTGTAGGGCTATAAAAATAACACGATTTCGATGTCTGTCTCAATTTGTTGTTTAAAAAATATGCAATTCTGCTGGAATATATACAAACATATACATGCTATGCATACTGGATTTAATTGTAACCAAGCGCAACTAATATTCCCGGAGAACTAACTGGTCACTTAATGGGGGTATTACACATGAAGGAAAAAGATTACCATCGTTAAAACAAAATAAAATCTAAAATTAAACCAAAAATTCAAAAAAATACATAATACACAATCACTAATTTCTTTTTTAACTTAGATAAGTATATGAATTTATTTCGATATTTGTTACCAAAATAATTTTAATTCAATATAAATTTATCTTCACTTGAAAAGACAAATTGTCAAATCCATCAGATCTTCTACATATCATTAAATACTGATTCGTTTATATATTTATTATTAATTTTGATTTTTTTTTTTAAGAAAATACTTCAGATTTCCTGAAAGATCTGTTTTTTCGTCTTGCTCTTTCGTTAAGTATCTAAATTGGAAATGAAACCAATTTTAAATTATTTTATTAATTACTTTGCCCCCCTGACCACAATTTTTTTCAATGCATTTTTTTTACTTTTTCGTATATGAAGTAGAGAAGAAATATTATAATCGTCAAAAGAAATCGAGCACGAGATTTTAATGAATTTCCACGTTTTAGATCCCCTGAATCTGAAAAACACATTTTTGGCGTTGTGTCTGTCTGTGAATACTGTCATTCAAAAACGTTTTGAACTAGATAACTGAAATTTGGTATACGGAATTTCGAACTATTTCTGCCAAATTCACATGAAGTCCATCTTTCTAGCCGTTCGAGTAAAAATGAGCTGGATAGCAACAAAACGCAAAAAATTAGATAGATGAAATTTGGAACACCAGTTTAGCATATGAAGTATAGAAGCTCATGAAATTTTGAATAAAATCCATCAGTCGGTTGATTGTCTGTCAGTCTGTTCTTTCGCATGCACATAAAAGCAGTGACTCATACACGTAATGACTTAAATGAATGAAATTTGATATTTTATCTTGTGAATACAATTGTAGTTTTGTGTTAAATTTATTGTACAAAGGGAGTCCAAAAATGCGTGTTCTAGCATAACTTCAGTAAAAAAATGCTAGATTCTGGCCAGAGATTTGATTTCAAAATTGTCGTTCACCATTGCAATGCATTTACGGCTATACGGAAATTTGACGGTTTAATGAGAGGAAAGGGATTAAGACCTTTATTTGAAGGTAAGCAAGAAAGTAAATAGCTGTCGCTGTCCCCCCCCCCCCCCTTTTTTTTATTTCCTTCTTCTTTTTCTTTTCTTTCTTTCTTTTTCTTTTTTTTTTTTTTTTTTGATATAGTGTGGTTATAAATTTATGTTGTGGTTGATGCAACATAGCCATATTCGGAACTGCGCTTACGAATTCTACGCATCGTATTTATGGCGATAGATTCGTTGGTTCATTGAAAGTTGTTTTTTGGCAAGAGTCTTTATATTGGCACATTCTATCATCATGTGCCTTTTGAATTTTTCATTGTTTGACGCAGGATGAATGAATATATTTAGTTTCATCGTATTCGCAGATTTTTCGAAAAGTTTCTCTAAATAATCTGTAAATGTTGTTTTCCTGAATGGTTCTCTTTCTTGCTATAAAGCGATCTAATCCAGTCCATGGTGGCGAAAGGCATTAAGTTGCGTTATCATGAAAGTTTTTTTTTTTTTTTTAAATTTATGTTTTGTTTAGTGCATTATGACTTTGCTTAGCTGTTGCACCATAAATAGTCACTAGGCTTTAAAGAGATTAATGAATTCAGCGAAAGTTGCCTTCCATCAATAATCTTTTTGCTTTCGGAAAGTGGCATAGTTTACAGAGGAGATGAAAATGAATTTACTATCGATAATTTTAAAATAGCAGATTATCAGTTTCATTGCCGATTAAACCATTCATAATTATGATAAAAAAAAGAAAAAAAATTGTAATTATATGTAAAGAATCATTCCCTGGATATCATTTGATGCCAAACATCGCTAATTGTCTTACCTACGTAATTCCTTTTATAACATTGCAACAACAACAAAAACAAAATGCACAAGAGCAGCATGTGTTTCTAGTGACCATTTTAGACAGTAAAATAATAAAGCATTTTCACATTTTTCTCTAATTTACGCAAATATATCATTTATCAATTTTCATTTAAATCTCATAAAAAATGGCAAAGAAACTGATATGCGAATGTTTTGCTTTTTCTAAAAATGCGCAACATTATTCAGAAACTGACAAAAATTTGTTGCCATTAAAAAACAAAAAAAAAAACTTCTGCACGATCGAATGAATTTTCCCGTAATTAAATTTCCAATATAACCATTTGGTAATTGCGTTTTTCTGGTAGTAAGCAATCTTTCTTGTGTTTTGTTTACCGTTATGAACTTTAATCATTTGTAATACAGCGAAGGTAGTCTCCTTAAAACTTTCTTCATACCTTCTAATAAACTTGTCATACCATAGAACGATTCACATGGCATGAACTCACATTATTTATTTCATACTAAATTTGATATAAGTAGGTCATTGCGATTTTGTGTGTTATTATCGTGTTTACATGTGTTTCTGAATATTTTAACCGACAAATAGTCAATCCGCAGTTGAATTTGGCTCAAAATTTAACAGGTGTCTACTTATTAAATCACCATATTAAATCTGTGTACCAAATTTTATCAATCTAGCTCTCTTCGTATTGTAATCATCGCATTAACTTTTATTCGAATAGACGGACTTCCTCTAAAAAGATTTTTGCGTGAATTTTTTAGAAATTTAAGCTTAGAACTTATGTCGTGAATTGAGCATTTTTAATGAATATATCGTGGTATTCTTGTCCAATTTATTCCACTTAACCACTTCCTGATATGTGGTTAATGAAATCCAAAATTCGAATTTGCGTTTTAAACATGCTTTTCTCAACCGATTGAAACAAAAATTTGACACAAAACTGCACTTGTAGTCATACATTTTCATACCAAATTTGATATATTTAAGCCACTGCGTTTTTGAATTATAGTATTTATTTATTTATGAAAGTACAGACCGACAGACAGTCAATCCGTTGTTGAATGTTTCTCAAAATTTGACAGATGTCTACAATATAGTTTTTAAATCTGTGTACCAAATCTTATCTACATAGCTCTTTGCGTTTTGTAATTATTGAGTCCATTTGTATTCAAACAACCAGACAGACGGACAGAATCTACAAATTTGATGTAAAGACCGTATACCAAATTTCAACCTTCTAGCTCAAAGCATTTTTGAGTCATCTTTCTCATTGACAGAGAGACGGATATTTTTCAAAAAGGTGTTTTTCGAACTCATTCAGGACTAAAAGTTCGAATTTTTCGACGATTGCGATACTTTCTCTGTACTACGTATACGAGAAAGTAATAAAAGGTGTCAGATATCTTTTTAAATTTATTTTTTAATTTGCATGCAAGAGTTGTCTTAAACATTCTTTCTAAACCTAGAAGTTTCTCATGCACTAATTCGTAATTCTATTCGTCCATCTTCCTGAAAACTTATTTTCTGTCTTGAATATTTTAAATTTAATGGAACCTCCGCTGCCATACAATTGGTTACTTTTAAAAGGCGGAAAAGACACTCAACGCGAACACCTCTTCCAGACAACATGAATTTAAAATGACGCCGGCGAGAAAAAAAAATCGCTATTTATTTAGTAGCGCGCCCAAATAATGAAAAAAAAATTCTTCTCTTCTGCCTCTACTCTATACATGCCAAGAGAGGGTAAACCCATTAATATTCCACCGGCGAAAATTGAGTAAACATAATATCTGTCAGACAACAACGGAAAGAAAAAAAAAGAAGAAAAAAAAACAGAAAAAGGGAAAGAAAAATTTTTCTCAACACTCTTAACATTTAGTGTAGGCGCGGTTTAGTTCTTTCTTTCTTTTTTTTTTTTTTTTATCGTTTGCGGAGCAGCCGAACAAATAAACTCATCTCCGAACTCTGGTTTTTCGTTTGGCCCTATTTGGCATTCTGCGCATCGTTCCTGTTTGGCATTCACTCCCAATTTAACCCATAGGATGCCTTTCCCTCGGAAAGCATCAGACAAATGCTTCACGTGCGTTGAATAAAAAATCGTTTGCGGGTTGGTTGTCTGTAGTGGAAAAAAATACCAACTTTATTTTTTTTTCCTGCTTCGCAGTTGGGAAATGAGTATCGGTGACGAATACAGTGACGCGGTGGAGTTGAGTTGCAGGGGCACTGGAAAATATCTGAATGGGGCATGAAAGAAAAATTCCCTTATGTGATAAACAGGTTTTGACAGAATGTATAAAATAAAAACAGTCAGCATTGAATTTACTGAAATCAGATTATAATAATTTTTTAGTCGATTAGTAAATTTAAAAATAAATATAATGTAAAATGATAAAATTTCTTCTTTCGAATATTAGAATTGTATTTTTTTATATGCAATATGTAAATGATAAATAACTATTCTAAATCAGATATTAAAGTCTATATTCCTATGTATTCTGTATAAATTATTATGTTTCCTATAATTTTATTAATCATTATATATAATTGTCCAGTGAAAGTCGTTACACTGTTTTGGCGTCTAGTGAGTGACTCATGCAGTTTTTTTTTATGTGTGAGAATAAAACGAAGCAAGTATAATAATCAACACTGGAATCATAACTTTTGTTATGTTTTTTGTAGCAAAGATCAATGAGCTGAAATCTGTTCTGAAAATGTATTCATGAGAGATCTGATAAGAATGGCAAAGGGTTTGATAAATTGTTGAAGACATTTCTAGTCGGTATGAGTAATATTAGACTGTTATTTCATGCTAGAATTCATTATATTCATGCATCATGGTATAGTCTAAGTTATTTCTACCATTTTCTTTCAGCGTTTTTTTTTTAAATTTTGTATTTAGTTATACATTTTTTTCTTTTAGTATATCACTATTTATTCAGTCCGATCTTAATGATAAGTTGTTTGATTTGAGTGTTTATAAACATTATGGAGATCCTAAAGCAAGCAAAAAAAATTTTAGTTGTATATTTATATCTAAATTTTACTACAGATAATATTTTTTTTTTTATTTCTTAACCACTCTGCTAATGCGCATGAGATTTTTTTTACTACAACTTTTTTCTTCAATTGTGACAATCATATCCGAAATATTAATAACTGGATAATAACCCTTCTTCACGAGTACATCTTCAAGTTATTTAATAACTCTATAATAAAGATATTTAATACTATTCAATAAAAAATTTCTAAAAAATTTGAAAGATTTCTGCTTGTCTACTGACTTTTTGAAACTTTTATTCCATTCTAAAATAAAATGAAACTTTACATTAGGTAAGTTTTTTAATTCAGTTCCCATTACGAAAAAAAAAAGTATTTTTTGATATTTTTAATAAAATAGAAATGTTACAAAAATGCCATAAAAATCAAATAAATGAATCGTCTAAGCTTATGATAAATCTAGTATCTTTATTATAATTTATAGAAATATTTTTTATTTGATAAAGACAATACATGAAATAATACATTTTAGATATTTTTAATTTATACATATTTCTGCGTGTTGTAAAAATGAAGTAACCATCATGAAAAAAAAGTTTGAAATAAGTTTTAGACATTTGATTTTAAGAAAAAACTCGATGATTTATTTCATATTATACTCGTAAATTTATATATGTTATCTCATCATTTTTATGAAAGAAAAAGGAGCTTTTAAAAATTTAAGAAAGAAAATACAAAATTATGAATTTGTCTACTAGGAATTATTGAAATATAATTTTTCTCCAATATAAATCAAAATTACCTGCTTCAGACAATCTTTTATAATTTTTTGAAATTCAATACACTCCCGAGTATCCGTTTCGCGACTATCCGGCATAGTTTTCTTTTATCGTAATTAAATGAGGAAGACAAGGCGTTGCAGAAGCAGTCATCTATTAAAAACTTTTTTCAAAAACTAAAATCTGTAAAATTTGACTCTTATCTTAGGTTTACCACTTCATAGCTGAGTAATTATTTATTTACTTTGTCGTTTGTTTATGTTTCCTGCATTTAAGTTAGACATTACAGAATTTATGTTAAAATGTGAATATTTTATATCATTTACTCACTTTTTTTCTAATAAATTTTGAAAGGTATAGCGTCGTATATAAACATATATAAACTACCAATACAGAGTCTTTTATTTTAATTCGACATTTCACTGGCAACTGCTTCTATGATTCACTGGGCCGCGTAATACGTTTGGTATAAAAACTTTGTCTTTTGGTATTGGAATGCAAAGAGATCATAGAACTCCGATCTATCTCGCTTTTTTTGTTATCCGGTTTTGTTTTCCGAGTATCCGCCACATTAGGCCGGATACTCGGGAGTGTACTGTATAGTTATATCAACATAAGAAATGTCAGAGAAGCTCTTAAAACCAACTTTTGCATTAAATATTGCTATTTAAGGAATAGAAAATTTATTATGATGATTGTATACCATATCGGGTTAAATAAATTTTTTTGAAGTCGAAATAGGGAGGAGCAAAATTTCCCTTTTAAGTTTGGCTTCTTTTACTGCGCCTGAGCGCATTTAGAAATCCCAATATTTATTTCGTCAGGGACTTCATCCTTCGGGCTTCATTACCCGAAGAGAACGGAAGAAAAAGAAACATTCGACTCTTTCCCCTCCTTCTATTACAAAAAAAAAGGGGGGAGGCAAACCGGATCGAATTAAGAGAGAGGGAGTTAAAAAAAAAAGAAAAAAGGAAAAGAAAGAAGGGAAAGGAAAAGAAAAAAAGTTTCGCCCTCCCCCCACTCCATTCTAAGGTAGACATAAGTGTTAAGATAAAGTTACGAGAGGAATGTGACGAGAGAAGGGGGGGGAATGGTGTTTGGGGGAATTTTGCTGCTGACGTTGGTGATAGTTAACTGCTTTTTCATGCAAATATATGGTCGCGTGAACTTCTGTCACCGGAGGTATTTATGTGGAAGTGAAGTGATGCCGTTTTTATCCAGGGGTTGCTCTTATTTTTATAGTCGCCGAATTTTTATTTTAAATAGGAATGTTTTTGCGATTGTGCTCTGTTTCATAAAATATTAAAAAGCATCGTCATCCCTATTATGTCTCAAATTGATGAAAATACCGTAGAATCTTGTTTAACCAGCATAATTCGTTCCTGTTATCTTACTGGAAATGCGAGGCACTCCAGTTAAACGGAACCATTTTTTTTCCTAGAAATCCATGCTAAAATAGGACAATGTATTCCATTCTGAAACAAATACTCAAACAAATCTATAATAATGTAATTTATTATTTATAATGCATGCTTGTAATAATGAATAAGAAAGTTGTTTAAAGGCATTTATTTTTCAATAATTGGCGAAAATTTAACAAAGCATCGTCGTTAAAAGCTCACATAGCAACTGCTTTATTAAGCCTCGTTTCGACGACCTGTCTCCTTTATAGATATGGTCGTAAACCTGCCATCTGACCCATTGTAGGACCACCCCCGTCTGTGGACGTTGATCGGGAACTTCCTTCAAATTGTCGGTGAATTGAACTGACATCAAAGGTGAATGGAACTTACCTCTCTACATACAAGCTTTCAGCATCTCCCTTATTTCACTGGAAAATTGTTGCTGTGTTACCAAATCTCCACCGCAATTTATTGCTGTGACAAAGAATGAGAATGCGGCTTTAAAAGCTCTTTGGTAATTCTATTTGTTATATTTCACCAGGGCATTGATATCCTTATTATTCACCTTTAGCCCTTTACACTTAACCAAGAGAACAATCTCTTCGATTAAAGCTCCATAGGCACTTCATCAAATCCCACTGAGTCGCGTTCGACAACGCTATCCAGCCAAAACTTCCATGTAGATTTAAGGGTTGTTTTCAAACTAGCGCTCAACAGAGAGAGACTGTTACAGGCCAATTCAGCATGTGATTTCGAATGTTTCGTCAGTGTTTTTACGTTTTGGTTTGCTCATTATGCGAATGAAATGTTGTCAGAGGTGCTCGTTTAGCAAGATTTGATTGTATTGACAATTCTTTTTCGAGTTTTATGGAGTTATTAATAAGGCTCCAGAATAGGGAGTGGGAGGCTTCAAACTCGAATCCAAAACTCGTTACTAAACGTTATATAAATTGAATAAGCTTCATGTAAATAATTAAAAGGCTGTTTGAAAACCAGATGGTTATCATAACAACTAAATGCACTTTTTGTATAAAAAAAATCAATAACCTATTGAAAACTGAACAATGTACAAATATTTGAATGCATCCCGCTTAAACAAATCAAAAATTTCTTCAAACCAAATATTATTAACAAATTTAAATGTATCTCGTATAAACAAATCGAAGACATCTTGAGCAATTCTTCTAAACCAATTCTCGAATAAAAGCATCCTTTGTTTACTCTCTCTCCAGAAACATAGAACGATGAATTCCATCAGAACAAAAAGGGAAACAATTTAGACATTTCTCAGATATTGGCTTCCACCCCCTCTTTTTTTTTCAACGAAAAACTTACAAATAACTTTCGAAGATCTTCTTTTGTTGCAGCGCATCAACGGAAAATTTTATTTAAACAGATCGCAAGAGACATAATGCGATTTAAACTGTAAATATATTGAATTTCTTTTCACTTCTCCTGCTTTATTTGTTTATTGTTCTTGTCTTGCCTTTTTGACATAGGTGTGAATTTATTTGTTAGTGTCGTTTGCGAGAGAAAGTATTTGAATTGTTGCTCGCTTTGATTTGATTTCCATAAGTCAAGCAACAGCAAATTTTGTTACCGAAAGCACTGGAGCGAAGCATAAACTGAAATGACAATGCGTACCTTCATCTTGCTCGCCCTGGGATTTATTTTATTTTATTTGTTATTTGTGCTAGTTCATGCAGCCGGTCTTTCACGTAATTGTAATCTATGAATTCCCTTTTTTCGAAAAGGCACTATATATATATAACCAGAGAGTTGCACTCATTGCTGGCTCTGCTCACCAACCCAAGAATTAAATTGTGATTCTTTTGAGATCACCATATGATCCCAGCTTGGAGTCGATCGATCGCCATTTAGTTATGCATTTCTGCTGTAATAAGATTTCACAAGTGCATTCATTACTAAGAGTAAAGTTAGAATATTTAAACTGCATGAACCACTAAGATTGATTTTCCATCAATTACTGTACAACTCGGGGGTTGCAATTCTTGCTCGCTCCGCTCATTAACAAAAGAATCAGTTTGCGATCCCTTTCAGATCACTCACTGCATGATCCAGCCTGAATCGATCGATCGTCATTTAGTTATGCATTTCTTTGTAGTAATAATAAAAAATTACTTAAATTGTATGAATCACTAAGATTAATTTTCCATCAATTACTAAAAACTATCCATCAATTGCTATTTAATTCGGCGGTTGCACACACTGTGCGCTCCGCTCACCAACTCAAGAATCACGTTGCAATTCATTGCAGATCACTATATGATCCCTGCTTGAATCGGTCGCTCGCCATTTAGTTATGCATTTCTGCTGTAATAAGATTTCACAAATGCATTCATTACTTTGTGTAAAGTTAGAATATTTAAATTGCATGAACCACTAAGATTGATTTTCCATCCATTACTGTACAACTCGGGGGTTGCAATTCTTGCTCGCTCCGCTCATTAACCCAAGAATCAGTTTGTGATCCCTTTCAGATCACTCACTGCATGATCCAGCTTGATCCAGCCAGTTATGCATTTCTTTGTAGTAATAATAAAAAAATTACTTAAATTGTATGAAACACTAAGGTTAATTTTCCATCAATTGCTATATAATTCGGGGATTGCACAAGCTGTGCCCTCCGCTCACCAACCCAAGAATCACGTTGCAATTCATTGCAGATCACTATATGATCTGCAATGGCCAAATGCATTCATTACTTAGAGTAAAGTTAGAATATTTAAATTGCATGAACTACTAAGATTGATTTTTCACCAATTACTAAAAACTATCCATCAATTACTAAAATATATAACTCGGAGATTGCATTCCTTGCTCACTCCTCTCACCAATCCAAGAGTCAATTTTTGACTCTTTTGAGATCTCTGCGTGATCTCAGCTTGAATTAGTTTCTCACCATTTTATTATGCATTTCTGCTAGTAATAAGATTTTATAAATACCTTCATTGCTAAAAGTAAAGTTAAATTATTTCAATTGCATGAACCACTAAGATTAATTTTTCATCCATTACTGAAAACTAAATCATTCATTTCTAAAATTAAAATTTTTTGGTAGCAGAGAGAGATGAAGGGAAATGTTAGAAAGCAAAAATATATAGAATACACTTCTAAAGTGTAGATGTCTTTCCAATTTGTAACCAAATCCGTTAAGGAATTGACTGTCTGTCATTTTGTTGTTCCTTCACAAGTATGTAAACAGAATACTTCAACAACACTGTAACTCCAATATATAAAACCTGGGATATGATTGTGTGCCTTCTATTATATTTCTATGTTTTCTTTGATTTTAATGTTTGGGCAAAAGCATCCAAAATACACATTAGATTTTCTGATTCTTTTGTATTAACAAGATCCAAGCGAATCACGAAGTATCGCATTCTAGATAGACTTTTTTGTACAAGAAAATCAGGATAGACGACTCCCACGTTATTTTCGTTATTTTCTCATACAGGAAGTATAAAAAGAGTATTTTAAACGTCAAAAAAAATTGAATTCGAGATTTTGCCGAATCTCCATGCTTTAGACCTCTCTGAGTTCCGAAAACACATTTTTGTTTTTATGTCTGTCCACTCAGAAACGTTTTGAGCTAGACGGTTGAAATTTGGTATATAATCTTCACACCAAACTTATAGATTTCTGTCAAATTTCGAATGAAATCCATTTACAGGAAGTCATTCCGTTTGGGTAACCGAATACCAGTATCGGCTAATCTGTAATTACAAAACGTAAAAACCTAGACTGTGAAAACCAAGTCTGTGAAAGGGTTCACTGTCCATCGGTCTGTACATTCACATACATGTAAATGCAATAATCCATAAGTGCAATGACTTTATGTGCATTACTGGTCAATGCCTTAATCCATAAGTGCATTGACCAGTGCTTTAATCAATGAAATTTGATACGTTATCGTGTGATTACAATTATAATTCCATGTCAAATCTTGGTGTGAATCTGCAGGTAAAAAGAAGTTCAAAATATTTACTATCCCGATGGATTCTGTAAAAGTGTTCGATTCGATCCAAAAATCTGTGATTTGTTATTATCATTAGCGAATGCCATGCTAGGTATTCGCGGCATTTTCCAAGCTCCACAGTTTTATCCTAAGGAAAGGGAATAAGAGCTTTGTTGGAAAGAATGGCAGAAAGTTTTTAGGGAATCTACTCCTGCTGGCTTATTAATTAGTAAACAGAATTTACTCTACGGATATCCGACATACATTTAAATGCTATAAAAACCACTCATGTTCGAATGCTTCCCAATCTCTACCTTTTCCTCCCAATAAAGCACCAGCTACTTGTAGCCGCCCAATACCCCATCTGTCTCGACACAATGCCCTTCTCCTCGCATTCATTGGGTATCAACTACACGCCATAATAAGCCCTGTGTTCCTCAAACACCTATTAGCAGCTAAAGCCGTTCTGCTAAATGCCATATAATAACACCGGCTTCCCTCCCCACCCCCTGAACAAAGGCGTATCATTGGTGGCAGCTGTCAGAAGGAAAGGGGGGGGGGGTTGCAACCACCCTCCACCCTCTCCAGAGGTGGAGAGGAGGGTCGAGCTGACAGATGCTGTTCTCGGCGGTGACAGGCATTGACCACTTCTCCAGGGAAGGAGTGACATTCGCCATTAGACACGGATGAGGGGAAGATTTGTTGGGGGGTTGGCAGGAGTATCGGACGATCCCCCCCAAAGGCGGAAACGCATTGAATGGAGCTCTGGAGCGTAATAGACAGAGGATGAGACGGGAAATTTGTCTGTATCGGGGAGTGACGTGTTTGTGTAATGGAGTAGGGATTAGTGCGTGGGGGGGGGGAGGGATGATCTTAATTCGTTTTGTGGTGGAAAAGGGAGAGGTGGATATTGGATATTCTTAAATGGGGCAGTTTGGGTGTCTATCGGATATGGTTAGGATTTCCTCTGGGCTCTAGGAATTTTGTGTCAGTAATGGATTAAATATTGAAAGTATGGAGAGTACACTCTGGCCGTTGGTAAAGTGATGTCTGTTTTAATACTTCAAGCGACCAATTATTTTAATCGTATATAATATATAAAAAGAGCTTCTAGTCTGTTGGTTTGCATCGATCGAAATAACGCACAAATTATATTTTAATATGCAATCAGTACTTATAATAAAAGTATAAAGGACATTTTAGTGGATGGTTGATTGGTTGGTTAGGGTTTTTTTGGCGCAAGAACCATACTTGATCATGCTGCGCCAAGCAAATGGTAAAATCATAGACCAAGCTATAAAACCATACCTGATAAAATATGAAAGAAAAAGTTATCAACATACAAATTCCAAAAATAAAAGTTCAAGTACGTACAAGGTTAATAAATCTAGTAAACATAAAGGGAGTAAAGATCCCTGGGTACCTTGAGATTGGGAAACCCGTACTGACCTTTAGTTGGTGAGCCCATGAGGGGTTTTAGAGAAAGGATCTTAACAAAATATACCAATAAATGCGAATACTCTGCTTTGGAAATGACTAAGAATTTAATAAAGCTGTTTTTTTTTGTTAGCATGCTTAAAATTATCTATAGTTTAATTGTTTTCTACTTATAATCATTAATTTAAAATTCATAGTTGTAGTTATAATGGAATTTTCAAAAAAAGTGTTTTTTTTTTTTTTCCCAAGTGGCAAAACTCGTATTAAAGCAAAATTCAGTTAAATTAATCGATTAACTTTTCATTCAGTTCAAAAAAGATTTTTTTTATGATCATTTATATTGAGGATATGTATGTGTGCAATATTTAGTATATCAGAAATTGAATGAAAAAGCGATTCTGAAATTCCGTTTCTTAAAACATGAAGCAAATCAAATTAAATAAAATTGCATAAAAAGGGGGGGAGCCTGTTTGGCCGTTTGGAAAGGTGAGATAGAGGGCACACTATCTGTTGAATAGTTTAATGCAGCGTGTTTACTAATTAAATAAAATCAAAGAAAACAGAAGTTGTTACTTATAATCTATAACTCTATCAATAGATAAACTCTATCAACTCTCTCTGATAACTCTATTAATAAAGTAAGCTCTACTGTTTACTTGTTTTACGTGAGAACAAGAAGTCTGAAATTAACTGTGAAACACATGTTTTGCATTGACTAGAATATTACAGTAAAGTTCCAACTGTTCAACCGCTTATTATCCGGGCAGATTGGATCTCTCTGAGAAGAAGCGAGAAATCCAGAACAATCCGAATAATTAGGACCTCACTGTATTTACCATTTTTATGCAGACGCGAAATCAGTGTACAAAATAATCATAATAATTAAATAAATTCAGAAAAATTGTGTAGTTGAAAGACATTAATACTTACATAATTATCAAGGGACTTTGGTCTTAATAATTTTCAACCATGATTTTGCAATTATATAAGAGATAGCATATAGACAATATAAATAAGCATATAGACATAAGCAGATAGACAATATTAATGAAATATCTTATTGTGCTAAAAAGTTCTGTTTCGGTGGACTCTAAGTTTCAAAACCCGATTTCTGTTATAATTAAAGATTCGACGTATATTCATATTTTGTGTGCTTCAAATATGACATCATGGGTTAAACATTCGCTCTTTGTTGTGGTGTGAAACTTTGGAGAATAAGAGGGTGTCATTTCAGTTATCGTCGCCTGATCGGAGTGCAGAATTAATTCACGGTCTAAATCAGCTTTCGTGTTGCTTCTATAAGGGATATTAATATAAGCATATTAAAGCAAGAATGAAATGATTTGCAATAGATCCCTTACTTGCTAGTTCTTTTTATTGAGGTATTCGGATATAGAGATGAGAAGCGTTTGTTTCGGCGTCGGGAAAAATGTAACGATAAAAATTGTAACAATGGAAATCATTGTTGAAAATGAATCAAAATGCAATAAAAAATTGTCAAAATACTGAGGAAGAAACTGTGAAATAGTAAAATTGATATCACTTGAAAAAGTAATTCACTTTTGTAAAATTTTAAATGTAAAAATCACTTTTTACGGAATAATATTTTTGGGAGTTGTCGCAAGAGACCGCCATAAATCGCTGCTAAGATTTCAAAAATAAATAAAATAAAAGATAACAAAAATAAAATAAATAAGATAAAATAAATGAAATAAAATTTAAAAAAACTCTCCCGTTGTGAATCTTTATTCTTCAAAGTATGTGTGCCAAATTTGATAACTCTAGTTAAATAATATGCACCATAGAACGAAAACAGACTCATCAAATAAGATACATATTCTTCTATAATATTAGTAAAAATTAAATGTATTTTATAATATATATAATATTATAAAAGACAAATAAATTATTATGAATATTATTTTTATGAATTGAATATTGTTATCAATCAGAATATTTTTATAATTATAATTGTATTTGTATTTTAAATAAACTTTCTGTGGAATGCAAGCATGTTTAGAATACTTGGGTTCGAAATCCAAACTCTGTTTATTAAGTAAGTCCATTCAAATCTGAGAATTGTTCTCTTCATTTATTCAAAATTTCGAATAGCTAAAACAAAATAGATAAAAAAAAAGGGGGAGGGGGCTCTCCAACGATTATGGGTGCAATAAATAAATATTTAATTAACTGTTACCCTTTGGTTATTAAATACATCTTCTTTTAACGCCTGAATAAAGATAAAACAAGCTGAAATAATTAAAAAAGAAATATATCTCATGTTTTACAATGCTATTTTATACATTCCTTCTGAACAAAATAATAGCTTTTGTATAGAAACTCTATGTGAAAAGCTTATATAAATAAATATGCACTACTCACTTTGGTTGCTGAGTTTCTTTATTAATAAGCAACTGTCAGGAATTAATTTATGGAAAAACGAATTCTTTTTCCTTTTTTATTTTATCTTCTAATGTAAGTCGTAATTTCATATCCTATCTTTTTTTTCTTTCGTTCGCAGATGAGTTTGATGATGAACGATTTTTGCGGGAAGTTTTATGCAAATTAGTTAAAATACGGGTCTGAGAAGTTTTTGTTTATTACTTTTTTGTGGGAAAGAAAAATATAAAAAAATAAAGATGGAAATTCTCGACGGAGTTAAATGAGTCGTACGCTAAACGGGAAAGAGCTGATGAGAGCTTTTTCCGCAAACGATAAATTATTACATATCGTTTGCTTATTATTATTTTTTTTCTCCTCTCTGCCTTCGAAACTCGGTGTCGGATAAATCGATGATAAAGATGAGTTTTTGTTTCTGGTAAGAATGCGAATTATCTTTGTTATTCTTTTCGTATATTGTTGTAAATTTCTTTAGTAATCAAAATTTTTCATTCATTTAAATGCTTACGAAAACCATTATTTTCAAGCTTCCGTGTAACATTTTATTTTTTTATTACAAATATGAACATTTCGAAATTTAAATGTTTGCGTTTCAAATGTTTTAGAAATGGGAAATATATAAATTCCAGCCAATCTTTCACCTGTGGATCTGCGCCACATGTAATGTGAACGCACAAAGCATTACAAATGAAAAAAGTGTATTTTTTTAAAAAAATCGCACATTCTATCAAGCATTATATTTCGATTTAACCAGTTTTAATTTTTGTGTTGTGCTGGCTGTATTAATCTTTTCTAAAATTAAATGATTCTTAAATTTGTGATTAAATATTTAATATTTTTTTATTTTTATAAACTATTTAATCAATTACTTTCACATTAGAAACATTTAAAATATATATAAACTTAAGAATATACTTCCAGGTTTGTAAATATAAAAGCCTTTATAAAAGTTGGAGAAACAAGTGTGTTTGGAATAAATAGATTCTATATTATAAACTCTTTTAATATAATAAATTCTGGCAAAATTAATAGTTATTTTATAAAAAAATGAAAATAATGAATAAAATACATTCTATGCACATTTGTTATGAATGCAATAAATAAACCGCCAGATGCATATCTAATTAAATTTTTTTGTACTTTTATGCTATGAGTTTTCTTAAATAAACTAAGTAAACCGTTCGAATAAAAAGGATGTATATCTCTTCTTATGATTACAGCATTGTTTTACGGTTTTACCCGCCAAAATAATAGGCTTCTTGTGCACGAACTTGTTCTGAAATCTACTATTAAATGTTTACTTCTTAGTGTCGTTGCAGAATTTCTTTATTAGTAAATAATTGTCTGGAATTAAATCATGGAAAAACAAATTTTATTTTTCTAGAATATGTTATAAGTTCATATTCTTTCTTCCATCTTTCACAAAATTGTTTGATAAGAAAGGCTTTTTGCTATACGTTTTATTTATTTCAGTTAAAATACGTCTTTGGAAGATTTTTTGTTTATTTCTTTTCTTATAAGACACAAAAATAAATATTTATATAACGATAGATATCTGGATGGAGTTGAATGAACCCTGCACTAAACAGAAAAAGCTGTATGAAGGCTTTTTCCGCAAACGATAAATTTTAACATATCGTTTGCTTATTTTTTCCCTTCTGCTTTCTATACTTGGTCGTTACAAGATTGATAGCTAATAAAGAAGAATTTTTGATTTCATCTTTTTTTTAATTTTATTTTTTGGCTTTTATAAATTATATTTTTTGATGTTTATGTATCTAGATGCAAGTTACTTTGATATCAAACTTTTCTACTTTTTCTAATTCTAATGTAAATTCAAATTTAAAATTTATCATTCATTTTTTTACAAAAAAATATAGATTTTTTTTTTATATTGAAATGAAGAACACAAACATTTATCATAGATGAATAAAATATCTTTAAATGTACATATATGATAGCTTTTTAATCCAATAAAAACACAAATCGGCACAAATTCTTGGTCATAGTACCTATCTTCATCAGAGCATAAATGTATTTGAAAATTTTATTCTAGTTTGCTGAATTGATGCTAATAAACGCAGGTTTGATATAACCAGAAAGGAAAAAATAATACAACAACGGTCCTAACGATACCGAATTATGTAATGATAGGTGGCTTGTCTGTAGTAATTTTGATGGCTTCCGCTCACCAGCTTGTTAATCCCAAATTATTTTTAATATTCTTAAAATACATGGAGTACCTATCACTCCAACGTACCAACTCAATCATGTTGCTTTGATTGAAAATGAGTTTGTACATTTTTGGTTCGCTGCCATAAGTAATTTTTGCTAATATTTTCATTTAGATAACGTAAATATTCATCTACTCTGGCTCTGTGCTTTATTATTACACATACTGATATGAAAACTAGAACAAAACTAAAAACAGTCTGCAGCTTTTTCAGTTTCAAGTTCTGTTTTCAAAAACCAGGCAGTTTTGATATCTTTAACTCTCGAAAAACTGCAGCAGTTGATAATTTTAGGTCTTTCCCAGATAATTTAACTTTTTTATATATAATATAATCAAATATAAAATTAAAATTAACGACATGTATAGAATGTATGAGTGAACTTGTGTCATAATTAATTATATGCCAATAATTAATTATTCCAATAACAAAATTATTCTACAATGTTTTTGGTCTCCCTGTTTGTGTGACTAGGGCAGCTGCATTAAAAGCGATTAGTAACTGAGAAACTATACATCATTTTTTCTACAATGTTTTTAAGCAATACATAAAATATATCAACAACTTTTGAAGCCAGCTTGTACGTATGGGATATCATTTGAATTTAATTTGAATTCAATTTCTTACACATAACTCTACCTGATCCTTTCACTTTAGATCTTTATCAGATCATTTACTGGACTTATCCGTCACATCTGGTCCCTATATCACGTAAAGATCTGCACCCCCCCCAAAAAAAAGGCAGTATCAAATGGTTTGAAATAATCACTAACATTATTAACAGAAAAAAAATGCATTTTGTCATTAATAGATCAAGTGTCACTGCATTGAGCCGGTTCCAAGAAAATCTCTTCTAAAGAAATATATAGGGTTTTATTTAAGCCTGCCAACGGATTCATATCTCTCCTTTATTTCTCGAGATTTTATTCTATTCGAAAAAGAACATGCCTCAGCCGTCTTTTCGCATTCGAATTCGAAGTTTATTCGCCCTGAAAGAAATCGAAACAAATGCGGAATCTGAGAAAACTATGGTCTGACGACTTGTTCTCTACTAAAGAATTTTTTTGAGGTTACTCTGTTGGAAACGGACTCTATCAACAGTGAAAAAAGAAGAAAGAAGAAAAAAAAATGGCAATGTAGAAAGCTCTTTTAGTTCTTTTAAAGAGAGAGCAGCGTGGGCCATATGTGCGCATAAATATTTATCCCTCTCTACATATTTATACCTTCTCCCCCCCTTCCCTCCCTCACCCCCGAAAAAAATCCCAAATACAATTTTATATCTTTTTCCCCTATGTGTATATATATATATCCAGCTCACAACTTTGCTACTTCGGAGGGTATCGTATTTTATACCAGATAGAAAAACACTTCTTCCGACGTATTATATTTTGAGAACGGCTTTTGCTTTGGAAACTCCCCCCCCCCAAAAAAAAAGAACGTATCACTGCGCATTTACGTGTATGCATCTCTCCTGCAGATTTATACGTATGTATAAAGGTGTATGTGCATGGAATATGAAAAACGAGCCTGCTTGCCGTACATCGATATATCAATGCGTTTTTTATATTTTTAAACTAGGTGGTATACGTAGATATATTTTTCTCTTATCTGTCGAGGCGTGCATTTTTTATGTTTTCATTTTTCGCACTTTTCCACTGGCCTGTTTTCGAAGGAATATTTCTCTTATTGTTAGAGATAAGGTATGGGGTTTGGCGACTGAATTTCTCGCCAAGGCTGGGTTGTGTTGTGTTTGTTTGGTGAATATGAATCGACACCAATATTCGCAAAAATGTTATAAGGCTTTGAATTTTTACTTTTGAAATAATGAGTAAATGTAGTAATCGTTAAAAAGATTGGAACTTTTTATTTTAACGAATCTTCTCGTTTTTATTTTTAACGAATCTTCTCGTTTTAGGCGACTCGGAGTTAAAATGAATCACATTTCTGGCATTATGTCTGTCTTTCTGCTTGTGACAAAAATGAATAAAAAAATAATTTGGCCTATATGGGTGAAATTTGGTATATGATCTTTACACCAAATTTATAGATTTCTATCACACTTAGAACAAAATCCATCATTCTAAAGGAGTAAAATTTTGTTGAAGTTTTCTAATGGGTTCCTTATATAAAATCACAGGTTCACGTCGTCGAATTTTTCACATGATTTTGAGACGAAATAACACTGAAAAAATAATGATTGTTATTAATAAATAAGTTAAAATAATTATCAATTAAAAATGATTAATGTTATTTTGAAGGAATAGAATTATTATATTTGATTATCCGTAAAGCGACTTGTGCTTTAGGGAATAAATAAATAAATAATTACGATGACTAACATCGTGCGATTTAAGTAGGATATGTGACTCAGAAATTAAATAATGTAATCTTTCTCTTATAATGTTACTTTAAAATATAGTTTAATTTGTGTTTGAAAAATTGTCAAGAAAACAGCATTTAAGTAATTATCAAGAAATATATTTTGATTGTTTAATAGTACGGATAAATATGAAATTTTACAGATGAATTCCAAATTCTTTGACAGTGTAGGCCAGTCGCTCCACCGAAGCTGTCATGCATGTGTTGCTTGCTGTTGGTAGACGAAATTTTGAATAGTTCTTGTAACCATCATACTTGTCATTGTCTTTGTCTTTATTTTCATCTTTTATTGGCATCACTTGCGTCCATGCATTTTTGTACAATAAATGATTGTTTTAAATAAGTATACCACAGCTGAAATGTCATTAAAATATTTCTCTAACGTAAAAGAAATAAAACAAGTTACTTCAGTAGATTTGAATCACCCTGTATTTATGGTTAAAGAAACGGATTGCAACCTGGCTTTCCAATATGATCATTTTTCGAATCCTTGTTTTTTACCTCCCTACCAAGTTTGTGCCATGAATTTGGAATCTCCCTGTATAATTATTGTTGTGTGTAGCCCCCAAAAAATGTATAATTGAATTTTTGTATTGATTTTTTTAAAGAAATTTGCAAGCTCATCATTGGTGCTGTTATGAAATTGACATTGTTAAAGGTATTTGTCGCGAGCTATTCATTTGAAAATGTATGCTTTTATTACAAAAATGAAAAGAATATCCCTGCTAGAAGAATAAAGAACAGAGCGATGAACTGAGTCCTCCTGCAGTAAGTCAATTGTTGTCATGATTTTATTGTTGTATTTATTTTCTAATGCTTAGTATATTTTCGATTAGCATATTTCAATATTTTTAGCAGGATCATTTTTATAGGTTGACACACTATCTATAAATTATGATATATCTTATTAAAAATCGGACAAAACGCTATTAGGGAAGATTGTTGAACTTAGAGCTACTAAATTTGGCACATAAGACAGTAGACATTATGAAATTTTATTTCAAAATTTTGCTTATAATTTTAGTTAAAATTTAACTCCAATTAGGATTTACTCCAATTTCTTTGGAGCATTTTATTACACAAAAACTATTTATACACGTTCTTAAAATATATATATAAAAAATTAGCTTTATACTTATATAAGCTTTATACTTATAAAATTAGTTTGCATACTTCTCTCTTAAATTCATTTAAAAAAATTATAAAATATTTTTACTTTATTTTACAATACTATTCATTATTGTAATTGTAGTATTTATACTCGTGAGCATTGTGACGATATTAAATAGATTTTTTGTGTTCACTTCATTTCTATTTTGTAATTAAGAACATTTGAAAAATGAAGCAAAAATAAATGAATCAAGCTTAAAATATTATCCTGCTATTATCATGTAAGTTAACAATATAACTGCAAAATGAAAAGAACTAGATGGAAAAATTTCCTACACAGATACAATATTTTAAGTGTAGATATATGTCAAATTTGGAACCAAATTCTGCTAAAAATGTGTCCTTTCTACACTCTGTTTTACGAACATGCAAATGGGATAACTAAAAAAAAAAGCAGTGACAAATACATGAAATTTGGTATGTGAATGTGTGACTACAATTGTAGTTTTCTGTCAAGTTTTGGTTTCCTTTCGATTGAGGAAAAGGCGTCCAAAATACGCATTCAGTTTTCTGGTATTTGTGCATTTATTAACTGTATCGCTGAGTCAAGTTTTCTTCTTCTGTTCTTTTTTTCTGATGATGATGATGCTGTGAAACTGATGTAGTTGATGGCAACTTTTAATATCCATTCCTTTGTGGAATGTATACTTGGAATTATGCTACGTTTGAAAGAATGAAAAAAATATATAACATTTAAGTAAAGAGCAGAGAATAAGTTTTTGAATTGATGATTTCCGTCGTAGTAAATCAATTATTGCATTATTTTCTTGTACTTATTTTATTTATTGAAACATGTTTTCATACTTCCATTTTCTGTCAGCAAACATTAAAAAAAATGCATTAAAAGTATAGGATCCGAGTTGGCGAGTGAATTCAATGCCAATGAAATGAATGTAAATATTTGGCCATATATATATATATATCAAAGTTGGCGAGCGCGCCGTTTGCAGTATCCCAGATTTTGGCTCAATCCATTACACTATAAGATCTGCTTTCCCCTTCTACTTGGCATGCATAGCCCTGTATTTTTGCAGACGTCTGAACCCCCGGATTTTTTCCTCCTTTTTTTCTTTTTCTTCTTATATCTTCTTTATATATATGATTTTCCCCCCTCTTTTCCGATTCTACTCAACTTCGCTTGAAGGGAGGTCATAAATGTTCATGAGTTTGATTTTTCTTTTTTTCTTTTTCTTTGTTTTGTTTTGATTCGATTTTTCATCTACTTCCCTTGCTTGCCATCCAAGGGAAAGGGAAGTAGGGGAGTGGTGTGGGTGGGAATGTTGGAAAGTTTCGATGCGATGGATGTGTTCACCGAAAGTTGGTGTTGAGAAATTTGGATAGAAATGTAGTTGTGGCGTGGATTCGAATATGAGGGAAAAATCGTTTGGCGATATTTCTTTTCTTTCTTTATTCTTTTTTTTTTATCAAATTTTGCTCATATTTTCTGAGAGATATTCAGAAATTTGGGTAAAAATGTTGTAAAGTTGTGGTGTGATCTCAAATATTGATGAAAAATCGTCTGCGGCTAGTATTATTTATTTATTAAAGTTAAGTATGTATTTATTTTTTAAGAAATTCAGAAATTCGGTTAGAAATACTGCTCAAAGTTGTGCCAAGCTTTGATGTGTGACTGAAAAATCATCTGCCAGTTTTTTTAAAAATTATTTTAAATATTTTAAAATTTTCCCAAATAAATTGAAATATTTGAATAGAAATGTAGTTAAAAGTCATGAATGAGCTTCAAGTATCATTGAAAAAAACCATTTGTGAACACAATAAACATTTCATTTTTTATTTCATATTTCATTGATTTCATTTCATAAATATGTAAATAGTCTCGAAATAAGACGATAGTCAAGGAAATTTATATTGAATGTAAAATTTGGCAACCCTATTTGCTACCCATTTGTCATTTTGTAGTATATGTATTCGATTTAAAAAAGTTTTGATAGCAAAAACAAAATTTTTTAAACTATTCATTTCATAAAAATCATGCGTACATTTATTCTGAAAATTTAATTATATTTTGACTATAGACATTTTAATATGCACTTCAACTGTAGTATTTAAATATGCATGTCCTCGTCTGGAGTTCTCTCTTTTCGACTTCTTATACCCTGTTTATCTTCTGATTTTTCAATGGTTAAGAATTTGTAATCCAGCTTTCCTACCAAGTTACAGATATAGTTGGAGAGAGAATTTTACAGAATTACGATTTTTAATTAATGATTATTGGATGTTAGGCCAATATCCAAGACTTTGCCTACAAATTTGGTGATTTGACAAGAATGAAAGTTGTGAAGAAAGCAAGATTTTGGTTCTATTTCTATTAGGTTTCGAGATATGAATATTATTCTGCAAAATTCCTTATCGTTTCGGGAGGCTATAAAAACCAAAATGATTAATTATCTCTTTGAAGTAATGATCGCAGAGCGAGCTTTCTAGTCGTTTTACCATGATGATTGGATGCTAGTCTCCTGTTTAGCGAATTGCTTCAGCTTGCATATTTAGAATTTACAAAGTATTGTACATTCTGGATGTGTTTTTGTTACTAAGCTACATATTTTTGAGAATATCCATGGAATAAAGAGCCTTTTTCCATTATCTATCGTTTTCGATTTCGTTCACCGTACACCCTCCAAATAACTTTCGTAGCAAACATAGTAAATAACCTAACGCAAAGAAAAAAAATCAACCAATGTAGGTTGTTTAATCCACGATATAAGTATGAGAATCATTTAGATTGTGACTTTTTTTAAAGTATCATATTCACATAGATAAGAATATAAAGTTAGTCAATTAATTTTTTTTTCATCTGATTATAATTTTAACGAGAAGTTGTTGTATTTCTCAGTTCTTATGCATGTATTTGTTCTGACATAATCTAACAATCTATAAAATCAAAGAATTCTCTTGGATTTTATAGATTTCGTAAAAAGGCATCGAATATTCTAGAATAAACGCTGAAACTCGAGCTTTAGTGTAAACATCGCTAAGATCCTCGAATATCCGGTAACCTTTATTTTTGTCGCCAAATGATCACCAAGTTTGTCCTCCTAGCCAGAGCTCACTAAGTTGCCATCCATTCAACAGCCATTAAAATGTCTATAAAACTTTCTTCCTTATTATGAAACTAACTTCACAGGGAAGCAATATTACAAAATCTTAACAATATGATGGGTGAAGGACGAAAATCCATTCTCTATCTTGGATATAACTTAACTTTGCTGTGCAATTGCTCCAAGAACTGAAAATCTAGGACAGTTGATTGCTTGCTCTTTTATTAACTTTCTGTTTTAACGCAACACAAGGATTGTTTTAAAATAGATCTCATCTTCTTCACTCGTGATTGAATAATCACTATACCTGAAACGACAAAAAAAAAAAAAAAAAAAGCATCCACGTGACATCTGCGGAAGGAAGTTTGAGTTTCGAAATCACATTTAATATAAACGGGGCTTACATACACCACAAATGTTCGATGGATTCGAATTCCGAACTTCGAACCTACAGAATCCGAAACCGAGTTTGTATGCAAGCAATACCTGTCCCAAGGCCATGCGAGAAACTTGTTGGGGCCGCCAAAGAGCAAATCCGTGGTGCACAAAGGAACATCGCCATTTAATGATATTGGACACTTGCAAACAACAAAGGATCCTCTAGAGGAAATGTATTTTATCCAGAAAAAAATAACTAAAACATAATTTTACATTACATATTAAATTGTGAAACATTAAAAATGCATTAAATATATTAAATTAAAGATAACCTTTTACATTAAAAGAGAACTAAAGACAAGAGCTTTGACAAAATGTCTGGAATTAAGACACAAAGATTTAATGTCTGGAATTTTTAAGAGTTTAAAGAGTTACCCAATTTCTTGGCCATCTGAGGCCATGATGCACAGGTTTTGATCACATGATTTATAAAGCCTTCTTCGGTGCCACATTGACAAGTTAAACTTTTGTCAAAGAAACGGCTTTGATGTACTGAAAATACACTATGTCCAATGGGTTAAGATAAAAATTATAGCTAAGCTTGCAGAAGCGTCAACTGTCAATTGTCTTCGCACCGTCAATATTATTTTATACGACCCCAAATGGGGTTTATAATCCGCAATTTGAGAAATGAGGACTACTTAATGGATGAAAGTTCTGGGGCCGATTTTATTTCTGTGTCCTACAATGGCCGTGCTTTGCAGAGCTCTGAATTTTTCATTGCCTTTGAGCTGTTTCTTTTTGGGGAAAGAAAAAAAAATAGACAAGAAGAAGAAGAAGAAGAAAGAAAGAAAAGAGGAAGAGAATAAACGCTTAAGTCGCGATAAAAATTGAGCAGTGCGGAAAATTTATAGCCCCCGTCGTCGATGCAAGTCAAATCAAAGTTCATTTCTGCTACGAAACGAGCCATGTTTTGTGCTCGCCTCCTGACAGAAGAAAGAAGAGTTGTGTGTTGCCTCGGGCTTGCCTTGCCAATAACTTTTGCCACACGAATTGCTCGGAGGAAGGAAAAAGGAGGGGAAAATGTGAAGATTTGTTTTAGCCGTCGGAATGGTTAAACTTATGTCTAGGAGAATCTCTCAGGAATTTAGTCTATTCTTTCTCTTCGATGAAATGTATTTTTGGGAGGAATTTTTCTGGTGCGAGGGAATTGTTTTGAGAAAATAATGGTAAATGGTTCTGAATATATCTTCTGTTGAACCCAAAATAATCGCATTCATCTTGTTAAATTTAACCATCGGCAGTGGTTTTCCCAAACCTTTCTCGCGTACTACTGACAAATTTATTAGAAATTTGTCATGCCAGAGAACGCCTTACATGGCCACTGGCTTACAATAATTGAGGTATATTAACTTTTGACGTGAATTTATCATTTTTACTAAATCTATCGTGTGATTCTTGGCAAGTTTATTTGGAGATTAATCACTGTTATACGTTAATAATATCCAAAAATCGAATTTGTGTTTTAGACGTGCTTTTTTCAACCGATTGAAACAAAAATTTGTCTCAAAATCTTATACCAAATTTGGTATATTCAAGAAATTGCGTTTTTTAATTACCGCGTTTACTTATTTCTGAAAATACAGACCAACAGACAGTCAACTCGTCGTTGGATGTGGCTCAAAGTTTAAGAGATGTCTACACTGTGGATTTTAAATCTGTGTGCCGAATCTTATGTATCTAGCTCTCTTCGTTTTGAAGTTATTGTGTTAAGTTATATTCGAACAGCCTGACAGACGGACTTCCTCTGAACACATTTTCCTCAAAATTGAATGGAAATCTGCAAATTTGGTGTACAGACCGTATACCAAATTTCAGCTTTCTAGCTCAAATTGTTTTTGAGTTATCTTTGTCACAGACAGACGGACGGACAGACATTTTCTAAAGATGTGATTTTGGAAAGCGTGGATATTTGTCAAAATCTCGAGTTGGAATTTTTTGACGTTTACTATATTTTCTCCATACAAGTATATGAGAGAGTAAAAATGAGTAAGATGACTTCGCTTGTTTTATCTTGTAATACAGCTCTTGTATTAATATCAAATTTTAATACGTGGCGATAAATCTGCACCTGTTTTTACTGTGATTTAAGTGAATTTTTCAAAGACAGTCCTTAATACAGAAAGATTCGCATTTTTAAAATATTCTGCCTCATTTAGCAATCTTTTTAATTTTGACGATTATAAAGAATTTTTAACTTAATCGATATGTTTTTATTGTTTAATTCATGATCAACGAACATTCAGCATAAGATGAGTAAGTTTGAGTCTAAAGTTATAAAACCGAATCAAACTAAATCGAATAATTATTTTTAATTTACTATATTATTAAAATAAAGAATTTTTTTAGTACAAAAACAGACTTTTATTAGTATTTTTTTTTTATTAACAACAATATACAAAATCCAAAACAAAGAGTGTGGAATAAATTTATTAGCAAACTGCGATTTTAATATTGTTTATAATGCATTTTTATTTTTCCAAGAATGCTAAATATTTTTTCATGTAATATTAATTGTGGCTTAATTTCTTGATAATATTATTTTCAGAGCTTCCCATTTTGTTCCAATCATCACAGTTTTTATAAGAAAATATATTTTCTTCTTTTTAATACAATATTAAAAGTGTGTTTTTAAAGACTTTTCTATTTTTAACTATTTTCTATGTGATGTTTCATAATATATTGCTATAAATATTACAAAATCTTAAAATCAATTTTTCTGAAATTCGCTACCAGATGGCGCCGCCCATAAAGAGCCATAATTTAATTAAATTAAATGGCTGACTGATATTTTCTTAAGTTCTGAAAATATTAAAAAGGTATCTATATAAGAAATCTTAGAGAACTAGTATTTCACGGAAGTAAAATCCTGATTATAAAATTTCTTTTTTTTTACAAACATAAACAAGTAAAAGTTGAATAAAAAGGTATAAAAAAATATTTTATATTCTTATTTCATACATATATTTGTGAAATTAAGTTATAAAAATAAATTTAAACTTTATTGCTAACATTTAGATGTAATCAATGTCTATAAAAAAATGTAGCAATATATTTAGCCTTTTGCATAAAATTTTTTGTTTCCAATTCGAATGGCTTTAAATATATTTTATTAACTTCTTTTAGTAGATAGAATCTATCATTTATATGCAATTTCTTTAAATATTTACTGAACTCTAATATAATTAATTTTTATTTTTTACACTCTTCTCAGAGCAGCATTTGAAAATTAATTAATTTTAATCATTAAAAACAAATTGAAACTTAAAAATAAAAGACCATTCAATTAGAAATTTACAAAAAACAAAACTCAAAAATTTCCACTCTAGCTATTTTAATAATTTTAAAGAAACCAAATTCCTTAGAGAAAACTAAAAATTTATCTTTTCGTAGAATTTTTAAGAAAAACCACTGAACCTTGCTTTATTTTAATTTCAAATTATTCTTTTATACCGCTTATTTAGTTTAATGCACACATTTTTTCCACCTCATGATTAGAATCCTTTTTTTTTTTCAATTTTATTTTACCATCACAAATAATTCCAAAATTAAGATTGTTTTTATACATACAGTGAGAAACAAAGATTAAAAAACTATGATATTACAGTTATGGCTTAGGGTATTCGGACTAAAAAATTAATTAGCGAACCGAAAATTCCACGCGACGCGTGTGCAAATAGAAAAAAAAAAAAATATACACTGAAATCCAAAGAAAAGCATACATAAAAAACTAAGGGAATTAAAAAAATAACATTGAAAAGAGAAAACCCACGTTTTTAATTAAAAGTTGAGAAAGATTACTTGACATGGAAGGCAAAATAATAAACGTATAAAAAAATAAAGTTAACTTACACATGGCTCGAAATCGTATGCACATAGCTTTTTCAGATTAAACTTTCAGCTGCTTAGATTATTTTTTGCAGACGACTTCGGCGAGGTAATTTTTTATAAATATATCCTAATCTTCGTTCTTTTTTTTTTTTTTTTTTCGTGGCATTAGATACAAATTAAAAACTGCTAGCTTAGGAAGTATTCATTGTTAGAAAAACAAAAGTTAACGATAATGTTAATATTGTTCAATGTCTCAGCTTGGAAGTATTAAATGTAATGAAATTTTTTCCGTTAGTCGCCATAACGTAAAGGATATTAACATAAAATAATCTGAAATTTTTAGGGATTATCGTTAGAGGTAATAATATTAACGTGGTTCAATGGTTTTTACTTTTAATTAATTTTTTTTTTTTTTTTTTTTTTTTTTTTTTGAGTATGAAGAAAAAGGATTGATGGGAGTATAATAGAATTTTTATTAAGGTTTTTTTTTCTATTAGTAAAATAACTTAGGGATAATTATTATGAAAATTACTCTTTAATATGTCTGTTTTCTATTTCATAGAACAGTAGCTATTTTTATATAAAGTTTGTGATAAATATGTTGCTGAAATTAATTCCGTCTAAGGTTCTTTTTAATTTTTATATTATTTATTTATTTTATTTTATCTTTTTTATTTTATTCATTAATTATTATATTATTTATTTATGTGTGTCTTGTATTTTATTTATTTATTTTTTAAATGATGCTTCATGAGATTTAAAATTATAAAGGTTTAGTAATTTTCTAAAGGAAAATTAATTTTTGTAACATGGGATTACTTTGATTAATAATATTTCGAATTTTTCCACAAGACCTATTATTTGTATCCATAAAATTATTTGAGAAACACTTAAAATCAACAAGCATTTGACTGAAAATTAAAGCAAATATAAGCATTTTGGGGTGGTAGGTGGGGTGTTCGCTTTGAAGCTTAAATGTTACAGGGCTATACGATATTTATTAATTGGTTAATTATCGACATGATAAAAAAAATTGAAGAATATTAAAAAGAAAAATACAAGTGGAAGAATGTTATTTGTTAGTGTGATCTTTGATGAAAAATTTTCAAAAATTGGTAGACCAATATAAATTGTATCCACAAATTGCTCATTTCAATCTGAATGGTTACAGAAGATATTTCCAAATTTTCTTCAAACGGAACATAAATGTTAAATTATGTTTATTAATTGCTTAGTTAATTAATATATTAGTTATATTTTATAATTATATTAATATATAATTATGGTATAATATGAAGGAAAAAATTGAGGAAGAGTAGTAAAAAGAAAAAAAAGAACATTATTTTTTTGGTGTGATCTTTGATGAAAAATTTTCAAAAATCGGTAGACCAATATTAGTTTTATCCACAAATTGCTCGTTTCAATCTGAATGGTTGCAGGAGATATTTTCAAAATTTCTTCAAATGAAGCACAGATGTGGCCAATTTCCCTTGAAACGAATTTAACGTCGAGTTTTAATGAATCTTGGCGATTCGAATATTTTTGAATCTAATTTTCTTTTCTCATAGAAGAAGAAAGAAATTAGGTAGGTAGGTAAGATATTTGTTATTTTGTTTTATAAATAAAAAACAACATTCGTATTAAATTTTAGATGAAATCCCTGAGCAGAAAAATGGTCTCCTTATATGTAAAGACGAAAAAGCACAATAAGTTACCGGTGGTTATCAAAATGAAAACACCTTAGATTTATAAAGAATCCTTCATTAGTATGGTGTAGGACTGCCTTTAGCATGTAATACAACTTGGATTCGCCTAGGAATCGATTCATACAAGTGTTGAATGGTGTTTAGAAGAATATTGTACCATTCTTCCTGGAGATATTGTGAAAGTTCTGGGAGAGATGTCGGTGGAGGATATCGATTCCGTATTGAAAGCTCTAAAATAGATCATAACGGTTCAATTATATTGAGGTCGGGTGACTGTGCGGGCCAAGGCAGATTAACTTCATCTTCATGTTCATCAGTTTATGACTAGACAAGTCTTGCTGCATGGATAGGTACGTTATAAACCTGGAAAATTCCATCTCTGGCAGGAAACAAAGTTTGTATCGTAGGATGGACCTGGTCAGCTAAAATTTCTCTATACTTTTCCCCAATGATCCTTGCTTTCAGGGTTACGATTGGTCCAGCAGAAACCCACGACATGGCTGCTCATATCATGACAGATCCACCTCCATGCTTGTCATTTGGAAAGAGACAATTCGGATCATACACTTGTGCAGGTGTCCTCTATAAGTATCCCAGATACTGTTGTAGGGAAAAGTGTGAAACACGATTCGCCAGACCATATTGCTTTCTTCCACTTATTAATCGACCGGGTTTTGTGAGTATTACACCACTGTAGACTACGTTTACCTTTAACATCAGTGACAAGTGGCTTGGGAATTGCTGCTCTGTCATAAATGTTCTATTTATCACTGATACTTGAGAATCCAGATGTGGATTGAGCTCTGAGGTCACGTGCTGCAATTGTTCGCTTTTTAGACATTACAATCCGCTTCAATACAAGTCGGTCTCTTTCACTGAGCTTCTCTTTCCGCCCACTATTTTGCTTTTCCGAGCTTGCCTTGCCACGCTGTGTGTATGCTGACCTCATGACTTTAGACACTGTACCTTTAGAAACGCCTAAAAGTTGGGATGTTTCGGTCACACTTTCTCCAGCTAGACGGGCTCCTAAAATTTGGTCTATCTAAAATTTGTTTTGAAAATCTAAGAGATTTGACATTTTACGCTTTTGAAAAAAATCCAAGAATTACAAAACATCAATAAAGATAACACATACTACCAGAACCACATACCATCTGGTATTTATAAAAAAACTGATGGCTATTATTATATTTTAATGCTTACGAAGCGCATTCAAAAATGGCACTTTTATTCACTGGTGTTTCTATTAATTTGATAACCACCTGTACATAAATGAAATATTGTATGCTGGCTTGAGCTACCATTGTCTGAATTTTTACAAAACTCACAATTAGGAAGAAAACATGTGAACATAATCTTAAAATTAATAAGCCATTTTGTCTGTGTATGTGTGCCCCACACATTCTCCTGAAAAAGTAGGTATAATTCAACTAAATTTTGCACACTTATTAAACAAAACACGATAAAGAATTATGTCAACTTTTTGAAGTACAAAAATTAATTAAATATTCAATTAATTGTAAATTAACGAACATTTTGTCTTTTATAACTATGAAATACTCTACCACTACTTTCTACCAAATTTCTTTCTTATTTGATACATCTTTTGAAAGTTGCATGGTAATGGTCGTTAAGTAGCAATTTTAGCTTTCTTAAAAACTACGATTAAATGATTTTCTTATTCAAAGACCACCTTTCTTATAATTCCGCATTTGTGAACAAAATTTGCAATATTAATCTAACAAATATTAATAGTTTGTAATGAAAATTAGAGGATGGTGGTTTTTAAAAATCACCTGCTTCAATTGATGGTTTAATTTTAATTAAAAGCAAACGATAAAAAGATTTTCTATATCGTGTTTTATATAAAAGTCTATTTTACGTAAAAAATATACACGAAAGGATTTTAATCCTGCCAACTCAAGGTATTCAACTAGTAACTTATAAATGCAGTGAACTAGATGGATAAAATTTGGTTAATGTTTTTATCATTTGAAATGCATATCTATATTTCTGGAAATGCAAATTTACATTTTTGACTGCATCTTGTAAAGAAAGACTTTTTTTCCTTTGCTGCCGTTCGTACCTATATGGAGATGAAGAAGTAGCACAAGTTGCATTAATGAAATATAGATTTAGGGTCCTTCAAATTTTGAACCTAATAAGTAAAAGGGAAGTGGTCCAAAATGTATACTTCATTCTTTTCAATATACTACGAAGCTAAGCACAAAAACGTGACATGTTCTGGAGGTATTCGAGAAGAATTAATTGAAATGATTTGAGAAATTTTACTTTTTGTATTTGATGTCATTTTTTATAAGTAGAATAGATAATTAACTTTTTATCTATACATTTTCGAATAGTACGATTTTTGAATAAAAATTCGAAAATACTTCCCATTATGAGATGATTGAATCTCATGTAAACAAAATTACACAAATATGAGGAAAAAAATAAATTGCTACGAATCTGTAATTCTGTTTTCCTATTGTAGTTAGTGTTATAGTATGGAAACAGAATCTTAAATTTTTAATGGATGCTGAATTCCTGGCTTCATGACAAATTTGGCAGTCATTTGGCGATAAAATTGAAGGTTTTGAGACAATCTAAGAATTATTACTATCTATATTAGTAACTGAGATTCGGAGATTCTTCTTTAAAATCTCATGTTCGCCACGCCTTCCCG
This sequence comes from Argiope bruennichi, assembly GCF_947563725.1. Classification (NCBI taxonomy): domain Eukaryota; kingdom Metazoa; phylum Arthropoda; class Arachnida; order Araneae; family Araneidae; genus Argiope; species Argiope bruennichi. The sequence continues at coordinate 52,750,767 of NC_079154.1, read as the reverse complement.
GCGATTATATCAGGCTAGATAATCACAAAAGGAACAAATTCTTTCTTTATAGTCATATTCGCATTGCGAGCTAGTGTATCGAGGATTATTGTGCTACTGTTGTTATTCAAGTAGCGATTTGTTATTTGAGTGTGTGTCTATAATTTCTGCAAGCGCTGTTGTTTGTGTACGTTTCGATTGTGTTTTGCTACGTGTGTTTTGTGTGGAATAAACTGTCGTTTTTCATCATTCAAAGTGTTAGACTTCTTTCGTCATAGAATAAAGCGAATCCGACGATTTCCGTCTCAATATCCTAATATATTACTAATCGTCTTTCAATACCAACCTAATCATCCTAATGATTTCTTTCCTGCCTTGTATAGTATAATTACGGAATGATTAATAATTTAAAATGACACTATTGTTGTTTGGTACGACCGAAAAGAAGAAATTGAATGGGAATTTATAGGGAAAGAATTACTTTTTTTCTATTCAAAATTTTGGGTGCGAAAGCATTTTATTAACATGTGAGAACATGATGTTGTTTTGGTTAGGGGGTTTTGAAGCTCGAAATCGCGTAGGCAGTGAATAAAGCATAAATGGCAATTTTCATCATCATCTTTCTAATCGCATAGATTTTTTTTATTTGCTTTTACCAGTATTGCATTATTATTACGTATGCTTCTTTGACAGCAGATGCGTTTTTGAAAGGTAGGACTATGACATAATAGCTGTCATTTCATCTCAAAATCAGTCGAGCTCCAAAACTTTATTTGCCTGCTAGAAAAATTGAAAATAAAAGTTTAAAAAAATTATATATATATATATATATATATATATATATATATATATATATATATATATATATATAATAGAGAGAGAGAGAGAGAAGTCTCGTGATTGTTTTAAACTGGTTAATAACTTAATTAAGACAAATAATGACTTAAAAATAAAATAATAATGTTCTCACATGATAACTTGAAATTTGCGATCGTAGATTTCATTTTAATTTTAATTTCTTATCTTTAATCTGACGACCTGAAACGCCATTCAATACTTAGAGACTTGAAAAGTCAATTAAACACTAAAATAGAAAAACAAATCAGGAATTTTTTTTTTATGTATATTGAGATAAATTTATATTATTTTTGATATTTAGTATATCGAATCTGTTATGTATCAAATTTAAGAGGACAAAATTAACAGATGGGAAAAGCAGCAAACTCTCTACATGTATATTATATGGAAAAATAATATAATGTTTTAGAAAAATTAAATGATATAATATGAAATTGTTATTAAAAACATTAAACTTCAAAAATCATTATCAAAAAAAAAAATTAAAATTTTCTTTAAAAACGAACTAATTTTCCCAGTAACAAATGCTGTGAAGAATAAAAGGTAATTTATTTTTACTTTATTTTTTAGTCAGGGCGATTAAAATAAAATTCATCTGAATTATAGTAATTGTGAAATTAATATGAAGCTAAAAATGTCTTATTCAGTAACTAAGAAAGTACAAATAATCCATTATTACATTGTAAGAAAAGTTTGAAACGAATGCGAGTAATTTTTCATTCCACAAAACATCAAATGAAATAAAACCTTTTCTTTCAAAGATGCTGGTTTGAAAATCATTTTGAAAGCTTAAAACAACAAACTATGAGATAACGAAAATCTATTTCTGTGTTATTGTAGTTAATATCTATACTTATATAAAGCTCAGTGTGTGTGTGTGTGTGTTGGTGCTCTACAGGCCAGACCGTTTGCTCTACAGCTACCAAATTTGGTACATGTATACCTTGGAGGTCGGGAATGTGCACCTGGGGTCCCTTTTTTAGAATTTTTAAATAGATTTGTAATTATTAATTAAAAATTCCCGCCAAAAGATCTTCCATTTTCCCCACCTCCAAATGAGTAAGGCTTCAATTTTTTCCTCCCACTCTAATGAGGCTAGGCTTAAGATTTTTCGGCCGATTATTCCAAACGATTCTGTTTATTTTCTTAATGTTTGATGCATTTAAAATTAAATATTGTTATTAATCGATCTTTCAGATTCATTCTGAAGTACTTTTGAATTAAAATAAAACAGAATAAAGGAAATTAAAAATTTATAATCTGCATAGCGTTACCCCAACTGGCGCAGAAAAATTCAAGCATTTGCGTTACCGTAACTGGCGTTGAAATTTCACGCATGCGCATTGTGTTCTGATTGTTGACAATTATTAACAATGGATGCGGACTGGATTTAAATTATTTTTAGGTTAGTTGCATGCTTTTGTAATTAAATTGCATTTATATTAATTATATATTTTTTGTATATGCTCATAGTTTTAAGTACATCGTTTTTTAAGTAGTTTTTTTAACCTGTTTTCAATCGATTATTTTAAACGATTCGTTTTATTTTCTTAGTGTTTGATGCATTTAAAATTAAACATTGTTAATTAATCGATCAGTTCATGATGAATCTGAGAAAATGCTGACAAATTCTTGAAATATTACATAAATTAAGAAAGATATTCTTTAGTGCCCATAAAGTTTAAACGCTCAATGACTCTGTTTTCAGTAATCATATTACAAAAAAAATACTTTGCTTCAGTAAAAAATATTATTATATTAATTGCAGATTAATCCTTTCCGCTCCAATTTAAAGTATAAATTCTACAGGAGCTAACAGAAAATTAGAGAGATACATATTACGTTATGACTGAAGGCCTTTATAATGTTATGAGTGAATTAATTATATGACTATCAAAATTTGAAGTTTTAAAATATTTTGATGAAGAAGCTATTACAGTAGGAATTGCATAAAATATTTAATTATTAAAATTTTAACCTAACATTAAGATTGGCGAACCGGCTGGTCGCCAAAGGCGGCTAGTATGAAATAAGGCAAAACAGAATTTTAATAATAGTTAAATGATTGAATATGAAACAAAACAAAATTGATATCATTTCCAAGATAACAAAGAAAAAATCTCTTATAAATCATGAAAAAAATATATACATTCTAAAATTTATGAAAATCAGTGATATCGAAAATAATGATTTGATGTCATTAAAAAATATTTAAAAATTTGAAAATGGTGTAAAAATTGTATGTGTATAACAATATATTTCTGAAAAACGCCGCCAAGAAACGCCGAGTGGCGCCAAATTGACTTAGTTTTTAATTATTTAAAATCTCTAAAAATTAACCGATCTACAAAATGTAATTGAGTATTAGGCAACATGAAATTGTCTCTCTTGTATTTTGCCAAAACATATACAAATACACGTCCACTTTTATTATTAGAAAATATACAAATAGTTTATTTAATTTAATGACTCTATCCTTTTGGTTTTAAAATTCATAATTCTGTTTTATGATTTGTTGAATTTATTCATTACATGCCTATTTTTGCCGTGAACTATGGATTCGTATTCTATTATTTCAGTTGATTCAATATTTTAGGAAAACCAGTCCAGGATATGAATATAAGTGAATTCGTCCAGAAATAGGAAAATCATTAAACATTTTAATACTTTTAAATTAAATTAATTTTATATTAGTTCGATAAAATTATTTTCATCGTTTTTTTAATTAATTATTGTAAAAATTCATTTTTTTCTAGAATTTTTCTGAATTAGAATTTCTTTTTTAGAAAAATTTTTTTTATAATTAAGCACATTTTTACTAAACCTTAGGCATATTTTTTTTTTTTGCTTAAATTATAATTATTATAAAGTTTTACTTTTTAAAGATAAATGCCATTTTAGCGAATATAAGAATAATTGGTTGCTTTTGAATGTTGTTTTAATTTACTTAACTCAAGAAGCTCAAATTATGTTTTAAAAACAAGGTAATATTCTTTCCTTAATTGCTTTATGAAGATTTTCTTTTTGTTTTCATTTATTACATTTCTTGGTTTCTTTTTTAAAAAACAATTATTGGAATTGTCTGGGTTAAGAGCATTGCCATTCTTTTTTTAAAAAAATAATTATTAAAACTGTCGAGCTTAAAAGCACTGCCACTAAACACAATACTTAATATTGAAAAAAAGTAAATAAAAAAGAAACATTCTTCTTCAACTCAAAATAATAAGTCGTAATTCAAGCTGAAAAAAAATTTCATGTTTATCTGCATATTTCAAAGAAAAATTATACAAAAATATCTTAAGTTGAACTATAAAATATTCGCTTGTTCTTTATTATGTTTTTAATTGGTTATTCAATTATCATTTTACTTCTTTTTTTTTATCTTTATCGTTCTTTAGTAAGTAATTCGATAAACCTCTTTCTAGCGATGAAAAATTTAATAATGGAATTTCATTAAATAAAAAAAAGGGAAGAATATTATATGGAATGAAAAAATTTCGGTTAAAACGAAAATAAACCTCTTTTATTTTCCAAAGTCATAATTTGAAAAAAACATATTTGAAAAACGATTTTTCGGAGAAAAGCGCATATACATAAGCAAATTTATTACGAATAAAAATCTTCTTTTTAAACATACCAATTAAAGAAAAACAACTTGTGAACAAGAATAATTAACTCTTCTTACGCAAAGTGGTAAAGGGGGGATGTGGGTGGAAAATCCAAAATAAATTGTACAAAGCACATTTTCCGTCTGAAAGAAATGCGGGGAATTAACTAAGTTATAATGCAAAAAAAGAAAGAAGAAAAATATTCTGCGACACCCTTTTGAAAAAGAGTAGGAATTAAAACGAATTAAGTGTATGAAAGGAATAAAACTAAAGCTTTTGAGAGGAAGAAAAAGGATAGAATGAAAAACAGAAAGTAAAGGAGGAAAAAGGTTTTAAAAGCGTAAAGGGGGGGGGGAGAAAAAAGAAAAAGAAAAAAAAAATGTGTAAACAACTCCACAGATTACTCAAACAGAGTTTCAGAATTAAAGCTGCGTAAAACAGCCACACTTAATACAATTTATTCTCTTTCGTTGGCAGCACTTACTTTCCCTTTCTTTGTGTGTGTATGTGTTCTTTATTCTATTCTTTCTGTCTTTTTTTTATCTTCCGCGCTCGCATTAAATTACGTGTTCGAATCCTTTGTTTCGAAAACCGGAACATTCCGGTCGAATGGCGGGAAAAAGCTTTAGAAGGACTTCATTTTTATTCATCCGGGTATTAGAGTGGTAATTGGCGCCCAAAAGCAGAAACATTTCGGTTGGCGTTGCTAATAAAAGCGAGTGAAAATGTCCCTCCAATCCAATTAGTATTCATCGCGAAGAGGCGCTGGCGGCTAATTAAAACGTAATTAGCCGTAATTAATTAGCTGCATCAGTCACCTTCCCCGACTAATCTTGTTTTTACTCTCCCCCCCCTGCCAAGGTTCCTTCCCCTTTGGCGACGCTCTCGCCTTTGTTCCTTGGCTTGTTCTATCGGCTGCCTGCTTCGATTTGGCTTTCTTTTTTTTGGCGCGCTTTAGCTCGCTTGTTTGTAAATGCATTCCTGTTAATTACCGGAGAAGGTTGAACTATAAGAAATGTGCTGATTTAGATAATGATAGTGATGATCGTGTTTAATTAAGGGAAGATAGCAGTTGTTTGGCGACAAGGTGTTGTACTTGATTTCAGTCAGGCGTGTGCTATTGTCGAAGTGAAAGACAGCGTGTTGGAACATGAAGATAAAATTTATGTAAGGAAATGCGATGCATCTCTTGCGTCTTACACGATTTTAATAAACATCTGGGAATTGTGGACTGTTATGTCGGCATAAATTAATATTAATGCATGATTACAAATATGTCATGTCATTTGTAGCTATAAAGTATTCAGTGGCGTAGCAAAAGGAGGTATAGATGTCCTGCATGTAGTTTTTGCAGAGGACACTGCTATAGCAATATTTTTAAAGGTATAAGGAGGGATGAAATATAAACAATCAATTGTAGACCTCATCTAAGTCGTTATAACATTGATATTACCACTCTAGATCAAGTACATAAGAAGACGATTGATAGTAGAATAAATTCATATTTTTTGGTTCTAAAACAAGCTTTCTGTCTAACAGTTAAAGCTTTAACTAAATTATGAAAAAGAAAAACTAGTCTTACACGGTTTTATTGAATAATTGAGAATTATGGGCTGTAATTTTTGAGTAAGTTGCTATATTTACGTGGTTACGAATAAGTGTGTTGCCATTTGTAACTGTGAAGTATTCAATGGTATAGAAAAGGGCGGTGTAGATGTTCTACATGGAATTTTGTAGAGGGCACTGGGAGAGTCAGTACTGAATTTCCAGATATGCAACTGTTTAGGGCCACTAGATTGAAATAGGGGTGCAAGCAGATTGATCAAAAAATTATTTTGATAGTTGCCAAATAAATATATTTGTAACCACAAACGTGGCTACTCCGACCCGTCACTATGTCATACGGATTAAATCTGTTACCGAACCGCTGCGACAGCATTGCCGGGAACTAAGTTTGTATCCTAAGAACCATCACCGGCGAAGGTACAACCCTTCCCGTGGGTAGTCTCATCATAAGTAGGAGGTAGCCAACCCTCACCATTTCTGTACCTACCTGGGTAACGAGAACCAACCACTATGCAGGAAGCTTCTCATCCTGATATCTGAGTTGCTCACCCAGTGGGTCAAATATATTTCTAAAAAATACAAATTACTCGAATGATAAAATATTAGATAGATATTAGATAATGTTAATAATTTGTCAGATTACGATATTTCATTACATTCAGATAGATATTGGAATATTTATAAAACTGAACATGATCTTCAATAATGCCATGTACAAAAGTCGATGGCAAATAATCTGGAGTCATGATAGATAAGTAAAAATAAATAGATATTTATAATATTAATGAAATAATATATATTTACCTTAACTAAATCATGAACACGTTTAAAATATGAAACTAAATAGATTGCCCATCTTATTAAGAAAGGGGCTTTATAATGGCTCTTTAAGCTTAAAAGAGCTATCTGCGATTTTATATTCCATTCTTTCAGCAGCTAGTAAATCACTGCCAGCGTTTAAGAATCAAAAATGGGTTGAATGCTTTCTCTTTAAATTAAATTCCTAATTACAGATGTGAAAATTAGGAATTCCTAATCTGTGAAAAAAATTTTTAAGATTCTTTGAAGATTACTTTAATACAAATTGTCATATATATTCGAGAACACCGTTTAAATGAACATGTGGGTCGTCAAATGTTTGTCTGTAGCTGGAATCAAACGGTATTTTGACAGGAATTAGATTAATCTCACTTTCATTTTGAGTGATATCTCTTATCACAGGTTTGTACTAGTGTTGCTTTTTATTCTTGTTTTGGTCATCATGTAGATACATTTCTCTGATTGCGGTTGTTTTCATTTCCTGTTCGAATGTATCATTCCATATATGATGTGTAAATAAATGTATTTTTGATAATATAATTGAAAAATTTTAAGTAAGGTTAAAAAATTATCAAGAGGTCTTATTTTCAAACGTCAAGATATCGTTTCGAAAGATGGAATAACTTTCTTGTTTATTCTAAGAGGATGTTTTAGATTCCACGATCAATCACGTCACAGCGAACTGATTCGGAAAAACTTCAGATGAAGTGTCCTATTCATCCAGTTATAAAAGCTACATTCCAAAATATTTATTCTATAATTCAAGTTTCAGAACGAGTTCGATATCAGGAATAAATAGAATGAAGGGGAATGAAAACACTCTATCCCCCCCCCATATTCCCAGTGTAAACACCAGCAACGATCAGTTTGGCCGTGCATCAACATTCAGAATAAACTCACCTCCAATCCATTCCTCCGGTTGCAGTTACAGACGCCTTTATGTCTTCGAAACTGCCTCTTCTACCAGCTGAAATATTACTTCAAAGGTAACATTACACGCGTTGGTTGTAGATATTTTTTATGTTATTGACGAAATCGTGGATATAAAGTGAAAAAATATATCTGTATATATATATATATATATATATATATATATATATATATATATATATAAAGGGCGAATTGGTAGAAAAGACAAACTGTTCCTCGGCGAAAACATATTTATTTAGTTTTTTTTTTTTTTTTTTTTTTTTTTCATCTCTACTTCTCTAGATCCCCACTTCCACCTTAACCCCCGTGCAAAGCATTTTCAGTCCCGACTGCTTTCTATCCCCCCTTTTTGCAACCCCCCGACGAACAATTTTCTATCCGCCCTCTTTTTTGACGTAATAACAGCCCAGTCTCGCATTCTGTTATTAGGTACTTTTATATCCTTTTCTCCCGTTCTATTCGTCATTTCCTATATATATATATATCCTTGAATCCATAGATTTCGTATATATATATATAGCAATAAAAAAAAAATGTATGATTTTTTTCTCTGTTTTTACTTTTCATTTCTTTGGTAAGGAAGCAGACCGAAAAAAAATCAATATGAGTAAGGGACTTGTTAGATATAAATTTGAAAGCTGTTTTTCCTTAGGAAAAAGTTCTCTTTTTTTTCCCACCTGAGTTTGTGAGTTTGTTTTTAATATTTTTTATTTGCCTGGGAAAAAAATTCTCATTTTTTTTAGTTATTTATTTACGTGATATAAATGTGTATGTGTGTTGGAATTTTTTTTCCCGGTTTGTTCCCTTTTTTTTCCCAATTCTATTTTTGGGGTCTTTTTTTTTTTTTTTTTTTTTTTTTTTATGAGAGGCCTCTGCTCACATACGACTTAAGATTTTTTTTTTCCTATTTTGACTCATTATTTACATTTTGCTCGTATATCTTTTTTCTATTTGGCTTCTAGAATAGGTTTTTTTTTTCTTTGGTTCTGAGAAATAAGATTTTTTTTTCCTTTTGAGAATATTGCCCTTTTTTTATGTTTCCGAGTTTCATTGTTTTCGTTTTTGTGGGTTTCCTAGGAATTTGTCAAGTAAAAAAGTAACAAGCACTTTCCGATTATATATTTCGAAAATATGATTTCGTTTAACGCTTTCATTTGTCTTCATTTGAACTTTGATCATTTCTCTCGAATTCGAATATTTTTTTTCTCTGATACATAATCGTTTTTACTTTCGATACTTTTTTAATTACGTGGAATAAAAAAAATCATTTTTTTTTAAATTTTGGAGTTGTTGCTTTACTTAAAATAAAGCTCATATCAGATTTTTTGAAAAAATCCTTGAGGAAAAAGGCTTAATCACTTTATTAAGGTTTTTCATCATCAGATTTCATAAATTTATGATAATTTTTTTTATTTAAATAAATGTTAAAATATATGCTTTGTAATAATTTTTTCGGTGAAGATTTTGTTTGTCAAAATATTTTTTTTTGTAACTGATTAAGGATTAAGCTATTAATCTTACATATTTATTTATAAAGTTTTTTTATTCCAATTTTTAGTTTCTGTAAAGTTTATTCCTTTTGCTTTACATTTTTAAAGACCTTTTAAAAGACATGTTATTTAATACAATATTTAGTACATTTTTTTTTTATCTTCCTGCATAAAAATTATAGATTGGCCCTTAGCCAAATTTTGTATATGCTTATGATGCAATAGTTGATAGTTGTTGAATCTAATTTCATGCTCCTATTACGTGAAAATCCTGAAAACTATGGTTATGCGTGGGAAATTCAAACTAATATAATGAAGCTTGATTTAAAGATTATATTCTAATATTTGCAGATTAAAAAAAACACAGTTACAATTTGTATGAATGCAGTTACAAAACTTATAAGAGTGCGATTTTTAAACTATGGTATTCCGGATAAATACATTTATTTTTTCTATAACAATAGTAGTCGAAATCACTTTCTTCGTTCCATTTATCTCGTGGCCCGTTTCAGATTCCATTGCATTTGCTCCAATCTTTTCAAAACACAAAAATATTCGCTGAAAATTTGTAATTTTGTGGGGACCCAACCATTTACAAGTCGAAATCCTTGAACGAGGCAGAAGTATTGTCATTTCTCCTGTTCTGTACTCGATTTGGTAATTGAGACCATCTGCATTATTCAATTGAATATACCTTCTGATTTATTGCCTTAGTGAATTAATTTTTCTCTTGATAAATAATGGTAGCTTATAAGGCCTTTGAACTTTGAAGACTTTTAATTTTTTATAATTTGCAGAAAGTTAAAGAATTTTTTAAATTGATTTTGTTCAATTGTTATCTAATTTTTTTCAGACAAGAAAAAATATCTCAACTTTATTTTCCTGATTATATATATATATATATATATATATATATATATATATATATATATATATATATATAGATAGATAGATAGATAGATAGATAGATAGATGTTTTCCTTTAAAAAAATTCATTATTTAAATTTTTATATTTTTAAAGTTTTTATATCAAAAAGAAATACAAGAAAAAGTTGAATAAATTCTGCTCTTCAAATATATATACTGGTTGCCCCACCTTCTAAATTGTAATAGAGGCCGCAATAGTATATCGACGCCTTTAATGCCAAGTTGTCGCAGATTCGAGTCACTAATGCTCTAAAAATTTGCTATGTATAGCCATGCTCATGAAATACGTTGAATACAAACATTTTCTTGCAAATACGATGAGGAGGCTGACAGAAATACTTATATGTTCCTGGTAAGGTTTGCATCTAGCTCTAATGACGTCCTTGTTATCTGAACACTTTTCAAAATATCGTCTCAAAATAACCCTCGCACAGTTTCAGGACGAGATATAAATATTCCTTCCTAGTCTAAATTCACTTAAAATTGATACCAGACATTATGATGGTTTTAACAATAAAGTGATTGAGAATACGTTTAGTTATTTTGAGAATACCTATGTATACAATTAATTTAATTCCAATATCCTTCCGTGGGCGGATAGAATTATGGAAATCACTTACCCTTACTGCATTCAAGAGGGCTAAGATTTATCTGGGGTTGTACGTCGGAGAAATGATTTAAATTTCCTGAATAAATGCATAGTAATATTCCATTTTAAACGAGAGTAGGAAACTTTCAGAATTTGTATTCTAAATCCTCTCTTAGAACTTTATTATTTTGTGGTACCAAATCGTTTCCTTTGTTTACCGCTTTTGAATCCTGATATTGTAAATATCGTCCTGGTTTGAAGTAGAATCGAAGGAATCTTTGCATGTGTTTTGTAAAACTGTCATTTTCACATATGGTTATTGTAATACAATATAAGAGAATATTATGATTAGTTATTGAAGAAACAGAGTTACAGAACAAACTACAAAATTAATTTCATAACTCGAAAAGAAAGTGTTTTCTTTATTAGTATTATTTAATTCATTGAGGCAATCTTTTAATGGGTGTTTTTTTCCACATAAAGTTCTGCATTCCTGTACGGACGAATTATGTGCTTAATAAGTGATAAAAACTAATTATTATATTTTAAATTAAATTAAATTTATTTTAAATTGCATATATTTTGCTAGAAATTGTGATTTTGTTATTAAAATTTCCTTGTTAAATAATTTCCTACCTTAATTCCGAAATTAAATTAATTAATAATTTTACTTATGATTTCATTAAATCATTTTAAATAGACAAAAATTCAAGAAATGCGGTTAGAATTATTTTGTACTATCTTGAAAAGTGTGCAATCAATATTTCGCTTCGATATCATTTGACTATCCAAACATTGTTATTTATTTTATTACTTAATGTGACCTTGATCTTATTATTGGAAGAGCATTCATTATATGACGAGTCAATTGATAAGGTAACATTGCAAGGAAGAATTCATTGCAAGGAACTGTACATGAACGTAATGTTACGAACTTCTAATTTTACTTCCCTGCAAAATAAGTCTTCTGGAGAGGAAGACAGTTTTACAGATAGTTCTAATGGATGCCAAATCTGTGACTCCTGTCTTTGGCGACAAAAATAATAAATCCAGAATATTCGAGAATTTTAGAGATAGCTCCTTTAAGATTCCAGCTCCGATATTTGCTATAGCATGTTCGATGCCTTTCCTTCCGAGAGATGGAGTCATTAATAGATATTTTTTTCTTAATAAACTATCCACCCGTCTGTCTACGTGTTTGTGAACGTAAAAACAAAAAATGGTACAAATTATATAAAGAAAATATAAGATGTAGTGTGGACATAGTATAAAAAAACATTCATCAGCTTTTAGTTCAGAAAATTAAACAAAAAAGTACGAAACGAATATTTAATTCTCTTCACTAGAATTAAAACACGCCATATTCTGAAAATACCCGACAAAGTTAATAGAAAAACTCTCCCATTCGTTTAAAAAAAAATTTTTTTATTGATGTAATAGGAATTTTGTGTAATGCTAATAACTGATTGTTTGAGATAAAAGCATGATTTTTACCCTAACTCATATTTTTAATTTTGTTTATTATTTAAGCTATTATTTATTTATTTTTCACGTACCGAGAAATAGATCCCTACGTGCCCTTAGGGATAAGCGTAATACTGAATAGAAACAATCTTATGCTTACCGAATAAATGTTTCGTTTCTGTCATTCGCTTGTCTTCTACCCTGTAAATGTAGTGATTCACACTTTACATTTGCTTTTTCAGCTGGTGCACTTATCACGTGAAGAAACAACTTTTACAGAGTTACTTGAACGAATTAAATATGCTATTTTCGCTTTTAGAAAAAAAAATTCTATTTTTATTTTTATTTTATTTTTTTTATTTCGAAGAAGGTTTAAATATTTACCCATTGCTTTCCGAAACATGAAGACAAAGTTAAATTTTGGTGTTAAATGTCGTGAAGATTGGGAAAAAGGTGCAATGTACTTTTAAATTTTCATATTATTTTAATCCAAGACGTTAAAAAAAATGTTCAGACGTTTGTTGCAAAAGCTAAATTAACGTAAAAATAATACTAATAATAATAACGTATTAAAAAATATGTTTGTTGTCTTTTGAAATTGACGTATTAGTATTTTTTATCTAAATGAAGTTTTGTTAATCAAAATAACATATAAAAAATACGTTTTTTAAATTAACGTATTAAATAACGTATTAGTATTTTTTTTAATCTAAATGAAATTTTAATCAAACAATAAAACGACTATTACATTTTTAAGATTTGAATTATTATAATATGTCCTTTTCGACAGAATTCATTTGAAAAAATTTTTCAGGAAAAAAAAAAATTTAATAATAGGAAAATAAAAATCTTATAGGAAAATAAATAAGAGAATCTTAAGCTGCCATAATGCATGAAGAATCTCGAAGAGTTCTTCAAAAGTGCAGCTACATTGAATCTTCAACAGTGTAACTAGGTTATTAAACAATTATTTTGCTCCTATTACTGTGCTTTACTTAATATTGCCATATTTATTTCGACCGGAAGATCGTGTCTTGCATTTACTTCCTTTTCTCTTTTTTCAACAATCAATATCTGCTAAAAAATTTCGAGGGCTTTTATTTTTAATTTTTATTCTTTTCAGACTTTCTGAACCTAGCAATGGTTACTGAGCAGCCTTTTATTTTATAAATCAGAATTCTCATAGCAATGGTTGCCAAGGTACCATGTAAACTATTACCTTAAAATAAATAACAATTAATGTAATAAACATTATGCTTTGACTTTAATATAGGTCATTCTTTTTTTTAATGCATTCGTATTGGTGGGTTTTTTTTAACACAACTCTAATATGTTGACACGAAAATTTCAACTTGTATTCATATTTTCTTTTCGTGCTTACTGCTGGTATTATTATACAAAAAGAAATATTACCTATTCAGTGTAATATTTTCAATAAGCCAAAGACTCGACTTCAAGAATTGACGTAAACAGAAAAAAAAATCATGTTTTGAAGAAATATATTTAAAAATATCTTTGCAAACTCCAAATTACTCATAATTTATTTCAATGTTTTTATCTTAATAAAGGAAACGATTTAATTAAACAACAAAAGTAAAAGGAAAAAAAACGTACATTTTTCAAGATTTATGTTTAAAAAAAATATTATGCTAACTCCAAAAAAAAAAAAGGTTTATTTGTTGCACTGTTGCCATTTTAATTATGCCACATTTTTTAATTCCATACAATCTTCAAAAACTGCATTTATTTATTAAATGATAAAAATTTATAAAAATTAAAATGTTATTGAGCAACGATCAACAATGAGCAAATGGTTGAGGAAGTCAATAAACCGAATTTTAAATGAACCTTCATATAGCTGCCCTGCCATTGCAGTACTTTTAAGGGGAAATTCATTATTCCTGTTGTGGTGTATTAATTTTTATTTTGAAATTTATTTTTGTGTGCTTTAAAAATGAGCCTGCGTGAACATTTCTTTGTGTTCATCTACGTGTACTAGTGTGGATTCGCATCACTTTACAATCATATGCTGTAGAAGATTTAGGTAATTTGTGACTAGGCAATAAACATTATGATTCTTTTTTTAAGGACATGGTTAATATAATTTCACCTTTCAACCCATTTTTTAACGTGTTATTGTTTCATTTTAGAATATTTTTTTTTATTTTAGAATGTGTGCTTGTTTTTATTTATCTATTATGACTCCAGATTGCCACATTTGTACTCAACATTATTGAATCTGATGCTCGTTTTGTAATATTCTAATAAATGAACGTAATGAAATATACAGGAACCGGATTATTTGTTTAAGTGTATTATCTTTATATTTTATTGTTCATAGAACTTGTATTTTTTTTACAAATTTATTTATTTGGCAGTTTGGAAAATAAAGTATTTTGATTACAAATATTTCTAGTAGGCTTGTAAAATCTTAGTATATTGAATAGTACTAGTGCAATGGGTTTTAAATTACTAGTATAATGATTTATCCCGTTCTAACAAGATTTTAAATAACTTTTAGAAATGCAGTTAAGGCTTCATTCATTGCATTAACAAGCGATTTCTTTAAAAAAATATTTTTTGAGTTCTTATCAAGTATATAATGATATATATTGGACTATCACTTTTTGAAGAGCTCTTAGAAAAAAAAATTAACATATTTCTTCTAATGCGAGTTTGAGTACTGTATTTTTAGTGTTGTCTTCCCAATCCTCTTAACTCGGTGACATCCCCACCTTGCCAAAACATTCGGGGTTAATTGAGCAATCCTTGTCGCAACAGTTTTTAAATTGAAAAGTTTGTTAGAGTCCTATGGCCATTACCACTATGGTTCAAACCTTCTGGTAGTAAGTACGTGTCGTCATAGAAGTGGAAGTAACTCGACAGACTCCATAGCTGTAATGCACTCATCCTTTAACTAATCCAACCAACATACTGGTAGCTAATGGTTTCCATATCTAAGAATCTTCGCCAGTGGGATTTGCTTTTTAAATACAAAAATATTTAACAATTTCGAAATAGTGAGGAAATTTTTTGGAAAAATAACTCAAGAGGTTAAAGAAACCAACTTTTCTCCTGCAAAACAAGATTGAAATCCGTTCAAACACTAAAGAATAAAAGCATCGTGGAATCAAATTTAGGATATTTGTATTTTATAAAATTGTATGAAAGTGTTTCTTGTTTTTGTCTTGGTAAAGATTTCCAAAAATACAAAAATAATTAAATTTTACTATTTGCACGGTGAAAGTGATTCAGAGAATTAAAATTGCCAATGTTTTTCTGCAAAAAAGAAAGGTCTATGCAAACAGTCTATGAATATTATGAAAAAAAATCAAAATATATTCAGCTTCTTGCATTTTACGTAATTTTCATCATGACTATTAGTTTGTACTTTTAATTAACAGTATTTCTTGTTGTTCCTATTTACTCTCTTATTGTTTTCTTTAAAATTTAAAAGTAATTATGCTTTAATGTTTATAGGGGAAAATAATCCAAAGACAAAAAAAAAAATAATAACTGACTTTTCTCTGCTTAAAAAACAAACCAATAAAATAAACACGGAACTTAAGAGCATTACTAAAACTGTTAGGGAAAAGAACGTAAGATCTTGCATTTTTTATAATTTTCAGTAAGTTTTTTTTTTTTAAGTGAAAGTGTTTCTAGTCATTCTTATCGACTTTCTTCAAGTTTTTCATTCAAATATAAATGTAATTATTTGTTTAATAAATGTAAATGGAAATGGCTTAGAAAACTGAAACCATTTCTTTAGTTCACTTTTCCCATAACATTACACCTAAGTTAAGATTCTCTAATCCCTTTTTTGAACTGCATTTCTTTCTAAAGCTTTTTCATCTATAACACTTCATCAACTGTACGTCAGGTGGTTGTTTTTTTAGAAAGGTTGAAATTTCCTTGTTTTGATGATTTTGTTACAGAAAGTCATTGAATTTGATAAAATTTTCAACATAATCCTTTTTTATATATAAAAATTGTTTTTTTCTTGCCTCTATTTGCACTCTCAATGTTTCCAACAATAAAACAGACTATATTTTATTGTTAGTACGAGGAAAATGGCTCAATGGGCGAGGGGACAACAAACTTTTCTCTCCCTCTTCCAAAACATAACACTTGTTACAACACAGTTGTGAATTTCGTTATTTTTATACCTTCTGCAAAGCCATGAAAACGCAAAAAGAAACCCTCAGGGCAAAGGAATCCAGCAACAACTTTAGACATTTTCATTTATTGCAGAACGAGCTCCTTGGAACAATAAATTTCAATTGAGAAATGGAGTACTTTCAACTAGCTCTTGGGCTCTTAGAATGTAATCAATGGTGGACGACAGGAAAATATTTATTTACATTTAAAACAATACAGGATGAAAAAGCGAATTTCTCTGATATTCACAACCTGATGTTTTCAAAAATAAGGTTTGTTTCTGTTGTGAGCATAAAAGCTCGAGGCACGATTTCATTTCTAATACTTTTTGATATATAGGAACGTATTTTATTGCATTTCAACCGTAGTTATTCTTTATCTTTTATTTTTTCTGTAACCCCCCCCCCCTCCTCATCGTAGCCGTACCCTCCTACTCCACCAAATGTTTATTCTCCTGTGTTTATTCCCTAAAGTTTCCCAGTTTTCATTCGGAGTTTCGCGTGATAGTACGATTTTCTTTTTTTATTTTCTTTTTATTATTTTTTTCTCTCTATCTCTGTATATATATTTATACGCTTCATTGTTTATGGCGAGTGTAAGACAAAAAAGTAAAGGGGAAAGAGAAAAAAAATAAACAGCACAAAAATGGGAACCGGATAGAAAAAGTAAAAAAAAAAAAGAAAATAAATAAATAAATAAAAAAAGAGTAAAAGAAGAGAAAATCAGTAGCCATCTGTAAAGACGAGAAAGAATTGTTTGATATAACAGTCGAAGGAGTTTTATTTTTTTTTATCATTCTTTTCTTTTATTCCTTTTTTATTTATTAGTTGTTGTTTTCTTTCCATCTTTATTTTTTATTTTTTGTTCTTCTTGCCTATTATTTCTTTTTTTTTCCTTCTGTCTAAATCCATTCGTATTCGGAAAGGCTTTTCGTATTTTCTTTCCTTGCCCGCCGATGTGTTTTTGTTTCGCTTCTCCACCCCCCTCTATTTCCTTCCCTCCCCCCTCTGGTTTTGTTCCCCCCTTTTTTGTTTTATTATTATTATTTCTTTTCCATCTCCCAACATTTTTTTTTATTTCTTTTTCTTTCTTCCCTCGAACTAGCTTTTTATTTATTCTTTTATTATTATAGTTTTTTTTTCTCCTACTCCATTCGGGCAACGGAGCTAGCAGCATCTATCTGCTCATCTCCTTCCCTTCGTTCACTTGCTTCTCTCTCTCTCTCTCTCTACTTATTCTTTTTTTTATTATTTGTCTTCTTTCCTTTTTTTCCGTTTTATTACTGGTAGTTTCTTCCTTTTATTTTTTTTCTCTCTCTCTCTTTCCTGCTCTCCGCGGAAGAGGCGCGGGAGAAACAAGAAAGAACGAAGAGGGAAGGAATGAAAGAGAGAGAGAGAAAGAAAAAATAACAGAAAGTACAGAGTTACATCAAAAGAAGGAGGAAAAAATCAATTGTTGGCTAAGGGAGGCAAGCACCCCGTTCCCCTCGCACATGCGCATAGCATCCCTTCTTGCCAACTTGCCTTAGCACAGGCAAGCAAGTGCAGTTGTTCGCTTTGCCCAGTTTTCTCTTATCCGGACAACACGCTGGATTTACAAAGCCTTTTTCGCTTCCCTCCTTCTTGGATATTCCGGTTTTTTCGCGGACGGAAAAAAAAATAAAACTGGGATAAAATTCTTTCTACTTCAGGGTTTCGGTGTATTTGTTTGCTGAATTAGAAGATTTGCGTCGAAGCAAAAGAGGAAGGACTTAGTAGAGAAGTTCTCCGTGTTCCTCATCTGTGCCCAAAGGATTAAATAGCCGGCCCATTCCTCGCCACTGGATTTTCGTGTGATATAATTACCAAATATTTGCAGTGTTGGATATTTCTCTGACTTACAAAGTTTGAAATTCTTTCGGAGTCCTAAAAACGACTTGCTGGACAATGTGGATTTCTGTGCCCAAAGGATTAAGTGTAGGGATAACTAATGATTAGGCATCCGGACAAATTTCTGTCCCTTGGTTTTTCAGTGTATATTCCAAATAGTAAACGTTTAAGAACACAAATCGGATTTTTGTGCGTTTTATCTGCAAATATCTGAGGGATTCTTACATAGAAAGTTCTTGCGTTCAGCTCTTCTCTGGTTAACATTTTTTCATCACTTCACTTATGAAGGAAAAAATCTGCATATATTAAATATGTGGACTTTCCGTTTTATGTATTATATATACTGGACTCGTCTTAATGTTATTATATATATATGATATAAGAATACACCGATACGAAATACTTCTTCAAGAAAAAAAATGAAAATTCCATATTTCACACGATGGAATACTGTTTCTGCTAAAAAAAAATTTAAAATATTTTGTTCCCTAGATGGTGTTTAAAAGTTAGGATACCAAGATAAATTTTATGAAAATTTTCGTTCCGGTTCTTGGATTAAATTGTTGTGTCTGGAATATAGCATTTGTGAAGTGCGGCTATAAACAAAATTAAACCGTATATCTAATGAATAGCATCAATTTGAAGAATTAAAAAATATGGATATTACTAAATCTACAACAGGATCGTTTGCCCTGGATACTTTTTCATTACTGAAAATTTTGAATGAGCATATTTTGAATTTTTGTTTCCCAAAATTGGATTTTGAATTGTTTGGTCTCATGGTTAATTGTTTAAAACCATTGGATCTTATAGATATATCTGTTATCATTTTGTGACTTATCCACAATTTTTTTTAAAGTATATTCTACTGTGCATAGACAATTTTAATTCATCAGTTGCATTAAAATTATATATATCGATATCAATAATCAATAAATGTGGAAATAAAAATAATGAAACAATCAAAAATCATGATAAGAAGCTTTACAAAAACACTTCTATCAACTTTTAGTTGATAATCAGATAATACCGTGATCTTCATTCATCTTTTTGCCACAACAGTCAAGAGCTCTTCAGAAATTTTCTTTCAAAATGTTTTTCCGCACTTCAAGTAAAAGCACTTAAACATTAAAGTGAGATAGTTACAATAACAATAAATCCATTTGCCTGGAGGATATTTATGTGAAAGAGTAACAATATTTATTGAAGGATAATTTTCCGTGGTGCGCTCGCTCATTATGTGTTTAGTGTTTTGGCTTTATGATGACGTAACTGTGGAGTGAAATCATCTGAGGCTCCCTATTGGTTGGCAGTTCCCTTGGGTTTTGATTTGCGTTTGAAAGGCTGACTTACGCATTAACGGACCAATGAGTGAACCGGAAACTCAGCAGGTAAGAGAATGCGAGGAATTTGCTTTTTGTCTGCATTGTGAATTCTGCGCCCTATTTATTTTATTTGAGGAATTTTTTGTCTACATTGTGAATTCTGCTCCCAATTTCTTTTATTTTTCTTGCTTTCGATAAGACGTAGTTCGAGTTATATGAATTTTAAATTTTCGGAAAGAATACGTTGATTTTATTTTTTATCTATTTGTTGTTGTTCTATTCTCTTAACGGAGAACTGAGTTTTCCAGTGTTTATTTTTATATTTTTTGAATTAAACATCGAAATGCATATGATTCCATAAATGTTCGGTTGTTTATCTTGAAATAATTCTATGGCTGATTAAATTACTTTTAAGCGCAATTTTATTACAGTATTTTTTTATTTTTTCTGTAAATTATTTTTGAACTGAAGATAAATCGAACGATACTTTCCTTATTCATTTATGGATGTTTAGTTTTAGGAAATTATATATTTATCAAACTTAAATATTTTTAAAATTTTCAATGATTATGTATTTGAATTAAAGGAGAGATACATAATTTTTTTTTTATATATATCGCTAGATTGAACATTAAAAAATTACAATTTATGCTTTGTAATCCTTCGATCGGAAATTGATATATGTATATATTTATGGTTTGAAAACGATACACAATATAATTTTTATGTAAATTAACATACTATCTTTCTAAAACATAATGTTTTAGTCAAATTTTAATTTTACTTTAATTAAGAATTTTTGAAGGATATATTATTATGAATTAATCAGCATATCTTTTACTGATTATTCTAAATTTCATTTAGTAAAATGTACAAAGTGAATAAATATTTCATTCTTTTTTTAAATTCTTTTATTTAATTAATTATTAAGTTTGCTTTTTTTTTAATTTACGCGTTTATAGTTTCACTTAAATTAATTTATAAATTTTTAAAGTTGAAACGGTATTCAAATTAATTTAAATTCAATCAATATTTATTTATTATTACTGGCAATTAAAGAAATTTCCTTTCTGTTTTTTCAGTGTGATACTGCTGAAGAGGCCAAAAAGGTAAATCTATTTTAAAAATCTGCTAGATAGACAATCTAGACTGCTTTATAATCTAGACTTTGATTATAAATTAAATCTTATAATAAAAAAAACCCAGAAAAATTATTAAAATAATTAAAAACCTGAACCTATTTCAAAAATCTGGTAGTTAAGCTAGACTTTTATTACAAATTAAAATTTACATCCAGTCTTATTATTAGGCATTGTTAAAAAAAAAGAGTATTTCCATTGTAATACATATTAAAATAGAAAGAAAATAATCAAAATTAAAAAAAATTGTTCTTTTAAACAAGACACTATCTTGAATTAAATGCTCCTTCATTATCTATCCTGTATGGTTAAACAATTTAATCCTTTTATCATAAAAGAAGTTAAATATAGTTCCAACATACCAAAGCATTGAGTAACCCTTGGATTCATATCGTGTGTAATCTAATTTTAAATGACAAAATACAATATCACCAAATTGAATATGGGGAATTATGAAATATTAACAAATTTTGACAAAGAACAAATAATATTTAAATTTTTTATTTAAGTATTATTGATGAATTATACATTTTTCATACATCTGAGAGATGTTTTATCCAACCATATATAAATTATAGCTCATAGATATACATATTCTATATTCATCCTGAATAAAATGAAATATTAACGGTTAGTCTTAGAACTGTTTCTAGCATGTGCATCTTTAAATTTAAATAAATAAATGACCCAATATTTTATTGAATGTTTTGCCTTTCTCCATAGGGCAATGAATGTTTACTTGAAAGTCACAAATGCTATTAAATGTAATATATCATGAGTAATGCCAAGTTTCTTGTCCTTTTCTCGATCTAGGCCTTCTTTTCTCTTGTTTTTTATTAGGTTTTCATGAATAAAATATTAATTTAAAAAAATAAAATAAAGTCAATTTGATAATTATTTCTGATATTCTGTAGAATTTTAATTAATGCTATGTATGTCAAGGTGATTTTTCTTAATTATTTTTGCTTACAAAATTTTAAAATTCTGGACTAAAAAAAATGGACCTTTTGAGATTTTTCCCAATCCAAATATGCTCGAATTCGTCTGACGTTACGCCTTCCTATTAAAAACTTTAGAATACGACACAAATGCAAATATACGATTTTTAATTTTTTTTATTTTTTTACTTTAAATCATTGTCTCCCATCTCTTTATTTGTTAAATTTACACTCTTTAAATGCTATAGAAAAATAATTATCTGAGGGAAAAATTGACGTTCCGTACTCGTTTTAAGAAACTGTAAAAGTTGCTTTACCTTTTAGTGAGTATTACCACGGAGAAGGCGAAATCATATTTAGTACAATAGGAGGTGTAAGCATGGCCCTTCTTTCTATAAATGGCAACATTCAAGGCAGGATTTTTTGGGGGGATACTTTTTTTCACGTCCGTGACATTATTTATTTAAGAGAAAGGGGTTTTTTAAAGTTTTGTCGTATGTGGTTGTTGGAAAAGATGTGCTGATTTAAAAAATTTTATCCCTTAGATCTTAATGAAAATTTCTATTATAATTTTTCAGTCTATATTAAAATTCAGATTAAAGAAGTATGGTCTAAATTAATAGTATCATCCAATAATTTAAAGAATGTTTGTTCTGGATATAAAAAATTATCTCAATGTTCATAGGAAAAAAGAATTTTGTATATATTTTAAGTAATATTTTGGATATTGCTTTAGAATGCATGAATATATCCACTTTTAGAAAACTACAAAATTGTATGGCTTGAATAACAAATTATTATTTTTAATAAATAATATTTTTTATGATGAGAGCTTTAAAATAAAAGTCTCTTACTATTGTATCTGGTGAAAAACATTAATTTAATTATTTATTTAAGCAACTAATTAAATTTTCCGATGATGCAAAGGTGTTTAAAATATTATTATTATTTTATTGCTTGATTCAATCTTACAACGTGATTTTAGACGGAATGCTTTTATTTATTTATTTATTTGTGCTTAAAAACGCATTTATTTTAAAGTACCAACCATATAATATCTAATATATAATGCTATAATTTATTTATACATTTTATTACACATTTCTTTTCAACAAAGATTATTATTTATATAATTTTTTGATATTTTGATTATTTTTAGGATTTAACATTAAGCCGAAAAAGGAACTTAAAACTATAATTTAAAGATACTTTTTAGTAAAAATATATTCTTCAAATAGTTATTTTTGAAAACATTTTTCAAGATTCTTATTATTCTTCAAAGATAAACATTTTGATGTTTATGCAAACTAAAGAGGCTACTCATTCCTTTTTATAAATAAATATGTTTACAATATTTTCCGACGATGGATTTGATTTTAAAAGATATTCGTTATGAACAAACATAACATGAAACGAAAGAATAAACTTAGCATCATTTTTAAATGTTTGCAAACAAGCGAAATACAAATAATGAAGATATATTACCTCAAGTTTTTTTTAAAGGCGCATAAACTAACATTGCATGCTCAAGTCAAATTTTTATTGTTCAAAACGTGCGGAAATTCATTTACTCATTTTACAAAAACTGTGTTTTGATTCGTTGCTGTCTCTATTCATTTATTTACAATTTTACAAAAAGAAAACTAAAATAGAAAAAAATGTATATGTAGTTTTTTTTTCTTCTTCATTTCCGCCAATGTTAAGAAATAAACAAATCCCAGCAGGCTTAGCTTGGCGCTGATGGGAAATTTATTTAGCCAAGTTAATCAAATGCTGTGTCTCGTGTTTAAAGGATTCGCTTCATTAAATGTCCTCGACTATTTCAATTACTCGAAGAAAAACAACGGAGGAGGGGTCGAAACGCATTAACTGATTCATTGTTGACTGAATCGGTATCATAATTTAATCATGCTTTGATAATACACCAGTCACTCTTGACACAATTACTCTTTTGTGTACA
Organism: Argiope bruennichi; assembly: GCF_947563725.1. NCBI lineage: Eukaryota > Metazoa > Arthropoda > Arachnida > Araneae > Araneidae > Argiope > Argiope bruennichi. The sequence goes on along the minus strand of NC_079154.1, from coordinate 52,727,149 downwards.
TAAAAGATAACTTGTTATTTAATTAGTGAGCTAACTCCAATTTGGCGAAGAATCCGCTGTTGATGTTATTTTTTTTAAAGTCGTCTGCGCTTCAATGTATTTTAATTTAAGAATGGAAGTCAATGTTATTTTTTTTTTGGTACATTTCGTTCCATATTTGTTTATTATACGATCGTTGTGTTTTTTATAGTATGTTTTCTCTTAGTTGAATCTACGTAAATTTAAATGGAAATTTGTGTTAATTTTTAATGAGTCATAGCTGAATTGTATTTAGAATGATGTTTAATTAAAAATTTATTTAGTTTGTTAATTTAATATACAAATTTTTAGGATGTGTATTTTGTTTTTTGTATTCGGTTCTGCAAAAATGTATAGGGTTTAAAATCCTGAAGAAAAACCTTTGCATTTTTAATGAAAAGGAAACTGAATATCGTTTAGAAAGATATGTAATTAAAATTTATTTATTTTATTACTTTAACATACAAGCGGTGGCATTAATTTGAATAAGGTAGTATTGTGTTTTAAATAATTAATTTAAGTATACCGTGGCGTCTACGTATAAATGTTTATTTCTCTATTATAATATTATTTTTTTTAAGAACGCAAGAAAAAAATGGAATGAAAATTTACAATCAGAATGAATAATTTAGTTCTTAAGGTAGAATTATAATTATTATGCTTATGCCAGAACTATTTCATTTTGTTTTAAAATAATCATTGCGTGTTAGATATTGATATTTCAGAATTGACATTTTTTGCAACAATTGAGTGGTAAAATTTCTTTTAAAGAAAAAATTGCTTATTTATCATTGATTTTTGCATCTCCAATAATTAACTGGATGGATTCTAATGAAAAATGTGCATTATGATTCTTAAACTTAACTGTTTGAGAATTTATTCTTTTCTTTTTTTGTCATTTATGTATATGTCGCCAGTTATTAACAAAATTATTGCTGATGATATTTCTTAAAGCAACCTATGTTCACATGTAGAAAATCGTTGAAGTCCTTATGTGTGCAATATATATTAGTTGTTTAGCTAAAAAAGATCTAAAATTTTAAATAGCAATCGCAAATTATAGCAAGGTTTTTTAATAATCATTCTTATTTTTTTGGTATATTCTTTAAATTATACTTAATAGAGCAGTTGTTATAATGTTGTTTTAACACCCAGATTACGAGGAATCCCAAAATAGCCTCTCTTTGGAATTTTTAGAAGATGAGATCTGTAGTTCCTTTAAAAAATTTTTCTTTCTTTTTTTTTAATAAATGCAGTTGTCAAACTAGAGCGAATAAATTGTCTGAGGTGTGAAGAGTATAGATAGATTCGTTCCAAGAGATATGCGGCAGGAAAGTGAAATAAATACCAATGGCTAAACTTTATGACTCTATAATAATCCAAATGTAAAAGAAAATTTTTACTGGTGAAACAGCAACTCATGAGGGAGAGTTTGAAAATGGTACTGATAGCTTGGTGCCTATTTATAATAAGATGAGTTTCTATTTGCTCTCATGAGAAAGTTATAGAACATATTCTCTTCCTTATCTAATAGTTTCAGCCTTGTTTTTAAAGTTAGTATAAATGTGCATCTGAGTAAAAGATATTTTTCTTCCTCATTTTACCAATCTTAGCCTTAGCTTCAAAGTTAGCAGTCTGAATGTGCATCTGAGTAAAAGATATTTTTCTTCCTTATCTTACCAATCTTAGCCTTAGCTTCAAAGTTAGCAGTCTGAATGTGCATCTGAGTAAAAGATATTTTTCTTACTTATCTTACCAGTTTTAACCTTATCTTGAAAGTTAGCAATCTGAATGCGCATTTTATTGAATGAGAAAAAGAAATTTTTCTTCATTATCTTACCAGTCTTAACCTTACCTTGAAAGTTAGTGCTCTGAATGCGCATATGAGTAAAAGATATTTTTCTTTCTTATCTTAGAAGTTTTTTTCCTTATCTTGAAGGCTTGTAGTCTGAAGGTGGATCTGAGTAATAATTTTTTTCCTAATGCTGACTTCAACCCAAAATATTTCTAGCATTTTTTTTTCTCTGTGTGTCATCATTGTAAGATGATTATTCTAAAATTACCTTAGGAAATCTTTAAAAAAATTAATTATGAAGATTATTAATTAAAACCCTTTTTTCATTATTAATACTTCTCTAATCCGAAATAATTATTGAAAAAAATCGCTATGTTTGTTTGTTTGTTTGTTGTTGTTTTTTTGAGAGAAAAAGGTTATTGAATGCAGATATATGAAAACAATAAATATTTTACTACTATAATTATAATCTTGCACCCGATGTTAAAAAATAATTAGTTACATTATTCATATTTTAAAACGATTTACGTAGAAATACATTTATAAAACTTCAAATTCAAACTAAATAACTAAGATAAAAAAATTCCTAAATTAATTATATTTCAAAAATTAATTCTGGCATAACAATTCCTAACATCGTGAAATTCATTATGCCTTTCTGTTTAAATGATGATGTTCATTTTCCGAACAATTCATTAACAATCCATTCCGAAAACTAGATCCAGTTTTAGGAATGGCATCAACTAAGATTATTAATTGTCTTCGAAATTATCCGAGCACTATTCGCCAAAAGTGAGATTAATGATCAAATTTGGAAGCCCGCCCATAAGCTCCTTCTATGTTCATGCCATAAAATTAATCAGAGTTTACTCCACCGAAGCCTATTTGGCTTTTAAATGAACTCCTCAGCTTTTAATACAGTTACTTCCTCGCTGCAGACTAAATCCTCCGAGTTTGGAAGCGTTCGTTTAAAGTGTTGCTTTTATAAGAAAAGAATATTTATGTATCCTAGTTCGGATTCATTATGGATTCTTATCCTTTTAATCCTGCTTAAATCTGCTGTGTAATAGCAATTGGTTATGGAAATATAATATTTTCATAAGTTGCAGATTTGCAGTTTTTTTTTATTCATGGTAAATTGGTTTTAATATTAGATCTATGCATTGAAATATTATAAAATAGTTTTAGAGTTATTGTTCTATGACACGTAATTTCTTCGAATAGATGGATTTGTTACCGTTTTTACTTTCCAAGATGTTCTGCAAATATCTCCCCATCTTTTATTTTTAGCAATAATATTTATAAGTTGGCATAGTATGTGGTGGGAATTATTGCACTCGATATGCATTTTTAAAAATCGTGCAAAATTATTAAGTGGGAAATGTTTTGATCTAAATTTACGAAACTGAACAGTGGTTGGTTGGATGTTTTTGAAGCAAGTCCCAGTATTGGCTAAACTGAGAAAATGTGATTAAAAAAGGTAATTGTAGAAATTTTACAGGGTTTTTTTCTTGATATTACATATTTATTAAGAAAGAAATTGTCAATATATATATATATATATATATATATTGACCACTGTTTTCGATATATATATATATATATATATATATATATATATATATATATATATATATATATATATATCGAAATTCTAATATGTTCCTTCATGAAATCCAAATCATATCATCACACTTTTAAATTTAAAAAAAAAAAACAGTTTTTCAGTTATGGAAATTTTATTTCTGTACAATTTTTTCTGTACATTTAATTAATTTCTTAAAATTAACTGAATTTTATAAGAATGAGTTTTGTTGCCTTAGTATGTAATATTTTTATTGTTTAGTATTATATACGTGCTGTTGGAACATAATTAATTACATTTTTTTTAAGTGAGTGAACATCACCGTATAATTAAAACCTATAATTAAAAGTAATTTTTAAAAATAATACATTGATAGGCGTATCAGTCTTAAAATATTATCATGTTCAGATGTTTTAAAGAAGAGGTTCGAATGCCTTTTAATATTTGAAATATCGCTTGCTTCAGTGAAAAATAGAATCAAATCTTTATATATTTAAAATTGAGTATTCCTGCAAAAATTCAATATATATATAAATGCCTATTAATATAAATACAAATTATATCTATATCTATACTTATAATAAAGCTCAATGTGTGTGTGTGTGTGTGTGTGTGTGTGTGTGTGTGTGTGTGTGTGTGTGTGTGTGTGTGTGTTGGCGCTCTACAGGCCTGACTGTTTGACATACAGCTACCAAATTTGGTACATGTATACCTTGGAGGTTGGGAATGTGCACCTGGGGTTTCTTTTTTCGAATTTTTAATTAGAATTTTAATTATTAATTAAAAACTAACTTTCCCGCCAAAAAAATCTTCCATTTTCCCCACCGCCAACTTTTCCGCCAAAAAAATCTTCCATTATCCCCAGCGCCAAACGAGAAAGGCTTCAGTTTTTTTTTTCTCCCAACAGTAATGAGGCTAGGGTTAAAATTTTTCAGCGGATTATTTCAATCAGTTCTGTTTATTTTCTTAATGTTTGATGCATTTAAAATTAAACATTGTTAATGAATCAATCTTTCAGATTCATTCTGAAGTACTTTTGAATTAAAATAAAACAGAATAAAGGAAATTAAAAATTTCTAATCCGCATAGCGTTACCCCAACTGGCGTAGAAAAAAATCACCTATTTGTGTTACGTAACCGGCGAAGAAAATTCACGCATGCGCATTCTGTTCTGATTGTTGCTATGACAACGTTATCAATGCATGATTTAAATTATTTTTGGGTTAGTTGCATGCTTTTGTAAGTAAATTGTATTTATGTGAGTTATATATTTTTTGTATATGCTTATAGTTTTAAGTACATCGTTTTTTAATTAGTTTTTTTAAAACCTGTTTTCAACCGTTTATTTTAAACGACTCGTTTTATTTTCTTAGTGTTTGATGCATTTAAATTTAAACATTGTTAATGAATCGATCTGCTCATAATGAATCTAAGAAAATTTTGTTGACCAACTCTTGAGATATTACATAAATTAAAAAAGATATTCTTTAGTGCCCATAAAGTTTAAACGCTGAGTGACTCTATTTTCAGTAATCAGATTATAAAAAAATGCTTTGTTTCAGTAAAAAATATTATTATATTAATTGAAGATAAATTCTTTCCACTTTAATTTAAAGCATAAATTTTACGAGGGTAACAGAAAATGAGAGAGATACATATTACGTTATGACTGAAGGCCTTTATAATATTATGAATGAATTATATGATAATCAAAATTTGAAGTTTTAAAATATTTTGATGAAGAAGCTATTAAAGTAGAAATTGCATAAAATATTTAATTATTAAAATTTAAACGAACATTAAGATTGGCGAACCGGCTGGTCGCCAAAGGCGGCTAGTATATATATATATATATATATATATATATATATATATTATTTTCTGACGAAATACAATTAAGCATAACTAATTTTTAGACTGAAAGAAAATTTTTAAAAACTGAGTCATCAAAGAAATTTGTTTTAAAGATATACTAATATACAAAATTTGCTTTCGATGTAAGATAAAATGTTTATCATAAGCAAAAGGCGATGATAGTACTTTTCTTATTTTTATACAAAGTAGTTCTTAATGTTTTTAGTACATAATCATATACTGGAACTATTTCAAAGTAATGTTCTTTTTTTTATTCAGATAGTTAAAAATTTCTTCTTGAGTTTAAATGAATTTAAGGCAAAAATCTTGCTTTAAGTTAGAAACGGATGGGATAAGTTAGCAACAACATAAATCTGAATGGCAAATACATAACATTTTCATCGAACATTTCTAGTCTTTCGAAAATTTTACATACACAAAAAAAAATATTTTTTACTATATAATTAGATATATAGATATTTTATTCGATATTCAAAAAGTATTTTTCTAATTTAAATCCAATATTCTTCTTATAAAGTTCGATATTTAGAGATTTTCAGATTTTGCAAGCTCGATATATAGAGGTTCAACTCACTATATTTATATGAACAATAAATCTTAATTACATAAAACAAGCGGTACTAATTTTGAGTAAAACTCAACAAAAGCGCTGAAATACCGCTCCCCCCCCCCCCACTTTAAAACCGTCTCTATACCCATTTCAGCTATGCTCGCATTACCTCTTTTCCCGGACAAATTTCCTCCGATATTGCTGTTATCTCCGCGATCTTTTAATGTCATTTAAAACTTGCTCGATGTGAGCGGAAATCCAGCGTAAACGCTCCACCTGATTATGGCGTCGAAATCTTGTAATAGGATTTACTCTTCTCCTCCCTGACAGCTGTAAACACTCCGCCTTTCATCTTCATCCTCGCGAGAGATGCTCTCCAAATCCCATAAGAACTTGTGGCTGCCTTATTTGCAGATTGATTACCTATCTTCTTCCTCTGTTTTCCCTACCGATCAGGGATTATTTATCATTTTCCCTCTGACGCGCGGATGGGCCTTGCGGAGAGGAAAAGCTGCCAAATTGGGCATGTGTGGGAGAGCCTTAATAAACCAGAAAATGGAACTGGGTTTATTTTGTGGGCTGCTTCTTTATCGTGTGTACCTGTGTGTGTGTGTGTGTGTGTGTGTGTGTGTGTGTGTGTGTGTGTGTGTGTGTGTGTGTGTGTGTGTGTGTGTGTGTGTGTGTGTGTGTGTGTGTGTGTGTGTGTGTGTTTTATGTATGAGTAATATTAGGTGTATGCCACCATTACTAGGGTATTTCTATTCCTGATTTCATTTCATTTGTTTTATTTTATTATTTGTTTCTTTTATAATTATTTTTATTTTATAATAATTATTATTTATTTTATTTTGTAATTCTTCATAAATATTATCATGGATTTCATAGTATATTTTGGTTTCCATGTGCCTGATGGTTTTCATGTACATGTATTGGTTTTTCCGTATTCGTTGCATTTACAAATGCTCTAATTGGCTACATACCAATGCCCCAACTGTTTAAGTCTTGGCAAAATTGAGAACATGAAACGAGATTGGGGAAAGAAATTTTCTTTTTTTGGAATTATATATATACCACTCTAAAATACGATCAAAAGCGAAAAGAGAAATAAGAAGTAAGAAATCGGTCTGTTCATTCATTTGCATGTAAACTCGATGACTCAAAAATGCTGCAAGTTAAGCGGATAAAATATGATGCAATAAATATCCGAAGAAAATGAATTGCTGATGTGGCATAATATCTAACCTCCTGTCCCTATTCACCCACTTCTAAGATATGTATTATTTCCCTACTTTTTACAATTTAACTATGTGATTCTCTTAATTAGATAACATCTTCCGTGCTGGGAAAGTGCCTTTCTTATCATTAAAATCAAGGGTTCATTGAGTATTTCAAATATTTGTGAATTGTATATAATTTTTGAATCAAATGATTGCGTTTTGAAATAATTTAAAATTGCCTTATTCCATTAATAATTCGATGCACGTATGACGATTAAGTGACTAATTTACTGTGAATTATATTAATTTTATCACATAATTTGTTATGCTAGTTTTTTGTGTGTTTTCTGATTTTTATAAGCCAATGGGTTTTGTGCATATCCGTTGTAGTTAAAAATGGTTACCATGGTAAATAGCTTTCAAAAATATCAATGACAATTCATTTCGAATTTAATTAAATTCAATAATATATTTAAATTACATTATGTTTTAAGCATTACGGAATTATAATATTAAATCAGCCATTTATTATTGAATAATTAAAACACTGAAAAATACTCTTATTGGCTGTATAATTTTTGAACAATTGTTCAACGTTGTTGGACAAAAAAACTATAAAAATAGAAAAAAAAAATTTCTTATCTTTTGCTATACAAAATCACTACAATCTCTTTACAAAATCATATTAAATATTTTGTTAATTCCTTTTTCCATCTGAAGTTTTTTACTCACAAGATTAACTGTAAATAATCAGTCGTATCATAAAGCCAAGCCGCACAAGAAACTGTAATCTTTCAATTTCTTTTCAGTACCAAAATAATGTTTCTTTTTTTTTCCCTAGAAGCATGAACTTTTCGTTCAAATTTCACTTTTTTATTAGACCCACACTGACTCTGTCTTATCTTATAAGGTAGAAAAACAAAAACGGATCAACACCCCCTACATTCATCATACTTTCCTCCTACTTTCTACCCTTTTATTCCAGTTGTCCTTGGCAAGGACTAAGACCTAAAGATGCTAGTGACCGATGACAAACGCACCCTAACCGATCTTGACATTCGATAAAACCGCATCTATCGCATGAACCTCTGTCCATCTCTGATGGTTTTATATCCAGAATCGTATATCTGAATCTAATTTTAGACTAAATCAGTTCGCTTCTGACTGTCTTTCGTTTTGGTTGCTAGTATGTATGTAAAAGAGGTAAACCAAAAACGTTACAATTAGGATAGTGGTTTCCAATATTTTGTTTCCTGTCAAACTCCTTGATTAGTGTTTTTATTTTTGAGTATCTGTATTGTCATATCCCATCTCCACTATCTTCTTAAGCAATTCCCCCTCACGAAGAAAATTTTATTAATAATTTAAAGCCAGATTAACTTAAGATTAAGAATATAATTTGTAGGATTCAGTTTTGAATTTTATTCCATTTTTTAAAAAAAATAATTCTATTAGTTTCACAGCAAAACAAATGAAAAACAATTCTAATTTAATTAATAATTTCATATTAACTTATGATATCTTAGATTTTAATCTATACTTATAATAAAGCTCAATGTGTGTGTGTGTTGGCGCTCTACAGGCCAGGTCATTTGACATACAGCTATCAAATTTGGTACATGCATACCTTAGAGGTCGGGAATGTGCACCTGGGGTCCCTTTTTTTGAAATTTTAATTAGAATTTTAATTATTAATTAAAAACTAACTTTCCCGCCAAAAAATCTTCCATTTTCCCCACCGCCAAATGAGTAAGGATTCAGTTTCTTTTTTCTCCCAACAGTAATGAGGCTAGGGTTAATATTTTTCGGCGGATTATTTTAAACGATTCTGTTTATTTTCTTAATGTTTTATGCATTTAAAATTAAACATTGTTAATTAATCCATGTTTCAGATTCATTCTGAAGTACTTTTGAATTAAAATAACACAGAATAAAGGAAATTAAAAATGTATAATCTGCATAGCGTTACTCCAACTGGTGTAGAAAAATTCACGCATTTGCGTTACCTAACTGGCGAAGAAAATTCACGCATGCGCATTGTTCTGATTGTTGTCATGACAACCACTTTCAACGGATGATTTAAATTATTTTTAGGTTAGTTGCATGCTTTTGAAAGTAAATTGTATTTATGTTAGTTATATATTTTTTGTATTTGTTTATAGTTTTAAGTACATCGTTTTTTAAGTAGTTTTTTTAAACCTGATTTAGACCGATTACTTTAAACGATTCATTTTATTTTCTTAGTGTTTAATGCATTTAAAATGAAACATTGTTCATTAATCGATCTGTTCATTATGAGTCTGAGAAACTTTTGTTGACAAATTCTTGAGATATTACATAAATTAAGAAAGATATTCTTTAGTGCCCAAAAAGTTTAAGCGCTCAGTGACTCTATCATCAGTAATCATATTATTAAAAAAATGCTTTGTTTCAGTAAAAAATATTATTATATTAATTGCAAATTAATCCTTTGCACTTTAATTTAAAGCATAAATTATACGAGGGGTAACAGAAAATGAGAGAGATACATATCACGTTATGACTGAAGGCCTTTATAATATTATGAGTGAATTATATGACTATCAAAATTTGAAGCTTTAAAATATTTTGCTGAAGAATCTATTAAAGTTGGAATTGCATAAAATATTTAATCATTAAAATTTTAACGAGCATTAAGATTGGCGAACCGGCTGGTCGCCAAAGGCGGCTAGCACTTAAATAAAACAAAAACAAAAAATGATATTCTGCTGTATAAATGAAAGATGATTTTCAATCCTATCTTTGAGCTTGTTTCATACAGATGAGCTTTATGAAATGGATGAAGACAAATAGAATCATTGCACTTACAGCGATATTTGTTTTTAATATACGCATAAAGCGAATATGTACTTTCCTCAAATTCTATGTTCGTGAAAGATAATAAAAATTTTATTACTTTAATACAGAGTCCTTAGTATTTTTCTTTCACTGCTAACCAGCAGGTTTCCAATTTTCGCACGAATCTGGCCAAACGAAATTTTACATTTATTTTTCCCTTATGATAAGTACTTTAGACCGTGGCGGCCTATTAGCAAGATTTTAGGCTTCAAATTTGAAACCTGAGTCTGTTAAACATCCGTCATGTATCTGTTCTTGGTAATCATCCGCTAAATATAGCGTCATGTGTTAAATGACTAAAGTGCGGAAGTCTGAAAAGGGAGGTCCAGTTCAAATTCGTCCTCGTCATCTGACTACAAATTAAAATTTAGATGCCAGTCGCAAAATAGCCTTAATGTTTCTGCTGGGGCATTAATATAGCTAACTTAATTAGGATGTGCATTTTCCGCCATTATCATGAATCAAATGTCCGTACTGCTGAAGTCTGTAAAAGTAGATACCAGTTCCAGTGTTATCCTTGTCATCTGATTAGAGTTTAAGAGATCCATCCTAGAATAGCCCTAGTATTTTCTTCTGGGGTGTTAACTAAATTAAATTGTGTGTCTTCTATCATTATCAACATTATGTTGGCTTTTTCCCATATGGTCAGCTTTTCTTTGGGGCTCGCATACCATAGCTTCGGGCTTCTAAGCTACAAAGCTGATATTTTATATATGCTGTTTAGATAACAATTGCAATTGCGAAATGAATTTTGGAGCCTGTCGCCAAAGAAAAATTGCTCAATTTGCATACTGGATTCATTTAACGGTATGAGAAGATAAAATCTAAATTTTGTATTGAGGAAGTGAAGGGAGAACTCTATCTATAGTTGATTATGGATATTTTTAATGATAAAATCAAATTATTATCAAATTTAAGTCTCCACTTCCCTAGTACGTCATTATTGCAACAATAAGAGAAATTTATTGAAATATAGCAACTACGAAAGACGTCTTACCGAATAACAGATTATTACTTGAAAGGATAAACCAGGTATTTGAAAATCCAGATAAGCTCATTTTCTAGACAACAACATGCCTCTGTTTAATCCATATTAACAACTAATGCTGCACTTCCAACTTCATCGCCGGATGGTCCTTTAATCAATTCCTCCTTAGCAATTCCCTCAACAACCCACTAAGTTCCAACAGAGTTCTCCATCTGTTCATTCCTGTCATATCAGATCCCAGCATCCCCATTATATCCCTCCCCCCGCCTAACAAATCGCCCTTCCCTATCGCCCTACCCCGACCATCCATTACTCACTCAACGCAGATTATTCGGGCGAAGGAAAAGTCCAGTTTCCGCTGCCCATTGGTCATTAGGAGAGAAAGAGAGATTCTGTTTTCCTCTGGGCTGCGCACGTGAGCTGCTTAGGCACGGGGATCCTTACTTTATTATTTAGACCGCTTTTTCCATGCTCATTAGCTAAATGGTGGAACAGGAGGGTGTTGAATAGATAAATAAAAGGGGCTCTGTCTGTCTGTCTTGTCGCGTCCCTTCCTTCCCTCCAGGGGCATGCCACAACCCCCGATAGACAAGGCCTCTGCGGGTTTCCGTGACGTCACGACGAGACGGCACACTCCATTCCCTTAACGTCAAGTCTCTGCGCGCTAGAGAGTGAAGAGAAATTACTTTTCACTTGTTAATATCATTCCATATCATGCAATTCAACACACATATATTGTAGAATTCATTAATAATTAAAATGCAGCCGCTTTCCACATCACCCTGGAGGTACGGTGCTTGGTATGCATTACCTTTTTTGCATTAAGTGCAGGGCAGGTTTCCCAGTAGGCGTATCTCCCTTAGATTTAAAACTATTTTCTTCATTCACTACATCATTAAAAATTATATCTGTTGCAAAATATTTTTGATTAGAAAATTTCAAAATTTCGTCTTCATATATGGTACATAAATTTTTAAATTATAATATAAAAAATACATTTGCAATGCTTTTGTTGATTAATTTCAAAACAATTCTATACAATAATGGTTTTATGAATATTTACCGTGGCGTCAACTCCAAGAAAGCAATAAAAACAATATTTCACGAAACAGTATTCTATTCAAAAAAATATCCAATAAATCTTTGAAACATTAGAAGAGTTTTCTTATTTAACTATATATTTTATCATTACTTTGTTAGAAATATCTTTACTAAATTTATCAAATTTTCTTTCCTTTCCGGTTTTAGAAGAGCTTTTCAAACTATCATGTAATTATTCAATAATGCATTGACTGCAGACCAGATTGCCAATCTATAAACATTTTCCGGTTTATGTCCTGAAATGCCTTTGCCATAATGATGTACTTCTTCTTCATTCACTACATCATTAAAAATTATATCTGTTGCGAAATATTTTTGATTAGAAAATTTCAAAATTTCTTATTCACATAAGGTACAGAAGTTCTGAATTATAATCAGAGCCGGCCTTAAATATAAAAGAGATTGGGTGGAAGAAACCATTTGCAGCCGCAATTTTTTTTTTAGTAAAAAAAAAAAATTATAAACATTATATATAATGCTATTGCGTGTATATTTGTTAAATGAATTTGTTTTTGCTTTTAATTACTTCAGAAAAATCACCATTTTTTTTCGATGATTTGTATTGCAAATGCTTGTAAGGTTCTTCACGCCTTGACCAACTACACTTTTTCCTTACTTTTAATTTGCTGAATTTAATTTGAAATTTTTTATACCGGTGATTAAATTGACACATTTTTAAATCTACCTTCTCTCTGTACAATAACAGTATCAATTGCTGTGATATTTTTAATACCCAAATTCTTTAACTTCATCTTCTTTTATTTCGGAATATGATCTTTTTCTTTTTCAAATTCGTGTTTTAAGAAAATTTTCTGAATTATTCAAATTGCATTCTATCACTTTTGATTCATCTAAAAATGTGTTGAATTTTGTACTTAAATTTTGAACTTCAGTTTTAATTTTACTGATCAATTTAAAAGCCGAATAAAAAACAACTGTTTTTAGTTGAAATAGTTCATTGGTAGTGTTAATTTTGGGCAATATTGAAAACTATACTATTAAGTATAAAATAAATGGCATTTATTTTATTGAATCCAATATTTTTACTTCGCATACCGCTGTACTATCTCTATTTACCTCAATAAATTCTTCTAGGACATTACAAATTTTTTCAAACTGTGTATACATTGCTTTAACTGAATCCATTCTGGCTTCCCAAAGGGTATAAAAAAGCATATAGAAGTTTTAATATCCAAAAAAAAAAAAAATTACAATATATACTGCTGGAAATGGCATCACAAATTAATACATTTAAAAAGTATGATGTGCAAGACATATAAATTGCATGTGGATTTAGAGCAACTATTCTAAATTGCAAAACTTTGTACTTCCGTTTCGTGTTGCTATCTTTGCCTTACGCCTATCCTCTACAATTCATAATATTTAAATCCAGCTCACTTAATCTTTTCAACAGAGGTTTTGCTAATCCTTCTCCAGTCACAATGATTACTTTAATAACCCCTATAAACGACTCATTTATATTTAATCTTTTCTCTTCAATATTTTCATACCTAATAATGACTGAAGTGCGTTTGTTCTTAATGGGGAAAAATCAAGATTATATTTCATTTGGTTACTGCTGTACTTGGATGATTTTGAATAGACTTTAATTTTGCTAAGGATTTCATTTCATAATGCAGGAATATTTTGTTCATTTGATCGCAGTGCTAAATGATGCCCAATTCTAATTTTCGAATTTTTAATTCTGTTTATATGATTTATTAGCACAGTTTGTATTTACTGAATTATTCGATTAAAACATACAAAAATTTCTATTATTAGGAGTTTCTATTATTTTCATGGTTTCCACGAAATGAAAGGTTATTACATGATAAATATATGGAATTGCTCCAATCACTAGTCTCGGATATTTAAGAGGGGCACTTAATAATTTTACTGACTTCGAATAAAATAGACTAGTTTCTCTTTCAATATCATTTTTTTAAATGTAATTCACAGACCTACAGTAAAGGAAATTATTCGTAAATATTGACTTCCTTTAATGTTTAATTTAAATACAGTAACAAATATACAACATAAAACAATATATAATTATTATTGTTTACTCTCATGCTTTTATCGTTATGTTATATAATAAAATTTAACTATATAAACGTAATTATAGATATAATAGTAAACAGAGCATGTAAATATAATTTTATTTCTGGATTTTCCCTATGAAATGTTGATGACATGTAAGCGGCACAATTTGGCATCTGAGATGGAATTGCTCCAATCACTAGTCTTGGATATTTAAGAGGGGCACTTAATAATTTTCCTGACTTCGAATCAAATAGACTAGTTTCTCTTTCAATATCATTTTTTTTTAAATGTAATTCACAGACCTACAGTAAAGGAAATTATTCGTAAATATTGACTTCCTTTAATGTTTAACTTAAATACAGTAACAAATATACAACATAAAACAATATATAATTATTATTCTTTACTCTCATGCTTTTATCGTTATGTTATATAATAAAATTTAACTATATAAACGTAATTATAGATATAATAGTAAACAGAGCATGTAAATATAATTTTATTTCTGGATTTTCCCTATGAAATGTTGATGACATGTAAGCGGCACAATTTGGCATCTGAGATGGAATTGCTCCAATCACTAGTCTTGGATATTTAAGAGGGGCACTTAATAATTTTCCTGACTTCGAATCAAATAGACTAGTTTCTCTTTCAATATCATTTTTTTTTAAATGTAATTCACAGACCTACAGTAAAGGAAATTATTCGTAAATATTGACTTCCTTTAATGTTTAACTTAAATACAGTAACAAATATACAACATAAAACAATATATAATTATTATTGTTTACTCTCATGCTTTTATCGTTATGTTATATAATAAAATTTACCTATATAAACGTAATTATAGATATAATAGTAAATAAAGCATGTAAACTTAATTACGGCAAATATTATAATTATTATTGACAATAATTACAGACATTATTACCTGTATTACAGCATTTTATAAAATAATTCTTTTCATAACGCACTTGATTAAAATCACGAATAATGGATATTACTGAGCTGTTAAATTTCTAATGTGAGAATAAATGATTTTTCATTTAGAAACATTATGCATTAGTTTAAAATAATTAAATAAGCTTACCCTACTATGCTGCGTCGGATAAAATCCTTCACGATGTATGGCACTTAACCATTTCTTTTTAAGCTCTTCATTTTTAGGAAAGGCAAAAACACTTACTCTTGGGCCATTCCTGTAATTTCCATTACAGTTTGGAACACAACAGATCAAAGGCATTTCTATTCCTTATTTTTAGTAATCCAAATGATTTTTCTTGCAAATAAGAAATGGCGCTTACTGTCTACCGAAACACAGGAGGGCCAATGGCTAAAACATGGCGTGTGAGGAAAAGAGTTCGTTTCTTATCAGTAAACTTGAAGAGGGTGAAATTCCTCTCTCGGTCCCCCAATTCGCACCCACTCGTGTAACCTCTCGGAGCGACGTCATTACTTTCTGTGACGTAAGTTTTCCGGCCTTGTCTAACGGGGGTCGTGGGCATGCTCCCTAGCGAAATGTCCGGATGGGCGGGAAGTGGCTTGGAGGACAGGTTTTATTTTGATCCATTAAGTGCTCAAGGTCAGCGGGGTTAGCTTTTATTCTGTTCTTAATCTCTCTTGGATTAAATGAACATTATTTGATCAGTGAAGTGATAAAAAAATGGGTAGCCGGGATTTAGTTATTCCAGGCGTGAATCCTGGGGTGCGGGGCGCAGAAAGGACGGTACTTTTGAATTCGTTTCTTGTTTTTAAATCCACAATTCAACAAATGGAACCAGGAATGGAGAAAATCATATTTTGGATGCCGTTGGTTCTCTTTGTGACGCTGCGTTTGAAGGGTTGGGCAATACCGTATCAATCTGATATTTTATATCAGTTACGTGAAAGTATCATCTATGCAAAACTGACACAAAATGACTAAGTGAGTGATTAGGAATGTCAGGTACTCGATATTAGTTTTTGAACTAGACTAGTATTGATCGATATAGCCTAATTCGACTCTACGAGCATGTGTGATGTTTTTTAACTGCACATATTTCATCCACAGTCATTACAGATTTTTTTCTCATATAACGGTGCACGTATACCACTCAAAAATCCCCCCCTTTCCCCTATACTAACGTATAGGCGAAGTCTTTCTTTTACTCTTCGCGCCCTTCCGTCAATCACTGTCAAAACCAAGGCCACCGGCGTGTCGTTCATTGAAGTGAAATTTGGAATCATATTCGTATCAATATAGCTACCATTGTCGGCGCAAATGAAGCACCATTGAGCATCTGGTTACATTCCAATAGAGTAAGTCTCTGTTATAGGCTATATCTGTTAAAATTATCAGATTAGATAAAGTATCATTATTAACCTGTATCGGATTCAAAGAAACCGAATATTAATAGAACCCTTGTATTTGAATGTTGCGTTAGATTTGGGCTGGTAGAAAAAAGACCATATATCAAAGTCAAAGAAAGTCAACTTTTCTGCTTCTTCGCTGTTGTAGTCCATAAATTTTATTATAATATACTATCTATTATAACTCATATCTTACCTAGAGGAAAGTTGCCATTACCAAAAAACTAAACCTCGAGATCATGAGAAATTTTTGCGTTTCAGATTTACCTTACCTAATATATATATATATATATATATATATATATATATATATAAATTTTGTCTGTCTTACTTTAAACATATTCGAAAAAATGAAGTAGACCAATGAAATATCGTCTTTGTACCAAAATTTTAAATCTGTATCTAATTTTGCACGAAATGTGTTAATTTCCTAATAGTCCATTGACGTATGTACACGATAATTACAAAGAAGGCAACAAATGGGATTGATAAAGTTTGGCAAACAGTTTCATTTCCAAAGTAATGATTTGTACAATTTTTAAGCGATTTTCTCCAAAGAGTGGAGGTCTGTTGGACTGTCTATTTGGGCATATGTGAATAGGATATCACAGATACTTCAGCGAGCAAGATGAATTGGGTTTGACATGCCATTTTGAAATCATAATTATAGATCTTTATTAAATTTTTGGATTTATTAAATTATTTAGATAAAATTTGAAATTCATGCTCGATTTCCTAAATACAAACGCATTAAATTATGAAAATATATTAAATATTGTTAATATTTTACCTTTATTACGATTATTACAATATTTCTCATCTTTTTCCTTTTCAAAAGACCAAAGGAACAGTACTACAAACTTAGGAAACCACTTTTATCAATTACCACTTAAATTTAATCTGAAGGGACATAAAAAAATAGTTGTGAACGAATGGAAGGCGTTAAAGATGGGAACGTAAAACCGGATTAATGATGTATATTGAAGAAAATAGTATACTGTATTATCTCGCTTTTACACTTTTTAAAGAGCCAAAGGAATATTGATAAAAATGCAGATTATAGAAGGTCACTTAAATATATTACCCTTAAATTGAACCTGAAGAAACCGCGTTGATCTGGTTGTAAGGTTTCGGTTTCCGAACCGGAGGGTTTCATGTTCGAGACCCGAAAAACCGTCGTGTAAGTGGATCTGTTGCACGTTAAATCCGTCGGGATCCTCCGTCATCCCACAGGTGTAATGCGGAAATTTTGAGAAAGATATACCGGCTCAGCTGTTGCCCTCGCCATCTGACCGCGGTTCAAAATTACGAAGTTCTTCCCAAACAAGCCCCAGTGCTGCTTTAAAACAGGGTAATAATATAACTGGCCTGAACTGAGACCAATAAGAGTGTTGTAAATTATGGGAAAAAAGTAAAGTTGGAACTGTAATGTCTTGATCTAGACTGATCAAATAACGAAGCAGAATTTCCAGACAATTCTTTATTTTACAGCCCTATATTTACAAAAGAACAACTCGTTCTAATCTTGGTTAAATAAATAGTTATTTACACCTGTAGTAGGAGACACAACAGTCGAAGTCGAAAGTTTATTGGTCTCGAAACTGAGTGCTCCATCAATACGGAGAAACAATACCACAGGGAACTAACAGGTTCTTAGTCAACACGACCACTCCAGGGGTAGTTCTCCGGACTCCGAACTCGTGGGCGTAGTCCAACAGTCTGCCTGCAATTCGTTTCTTCTCCTCTCCCTAAAAAAATCTCCGCACTTTATTTCGGCGACAGTCTCCGCCTCTTAATTTACATTGGTCATTTGAGCTCTCTTTCAGCCAATCAGGTTTCAGCAATATGCTCCCTCAGCGGCTCCAGTAAGTCGTGGGAAGGTCCCTTTAGTGATGCCCCTTTCAAAAATGACTATTCTGGAACACGGAGTTATCATAGTCCTTTCACAATGAGAAACATTTAGCATCCAGATGTTTGGACACCCCTTTCTCTTTGAAGGTACTATCAATATCTCTTCGACGAGGAATTCTCGTCCAAGAGATATTGTAGTTGCTAATGAACAGATGCGAGACCACCCAGATGAAAAGATACACCACCTGGCTATCTCGAGGAGTTTAGTAATTAACAGCGACGACACAACTGACTGTAAATGTCTTATCAGTACTGGGAAACGGGGAATGTTACAAAACATTTAAAAAGAATATTTTTTTTATCTTGAAGGGGTAATATACAATAATGCCAGGAACCGGAGGAATAGTGATATAATGTGAAGGAAAGGATAATTTGCTGAAAATTACTTACATTTAGTTTAGAGTATTGTAAACGACTGACGAACGTTTAATAAGGGAACGTAAAAGCTGAATAATACTGAATTTATTTCAATTAATAGTCTGTCTACAAAACTAAAGAGTAGGATTTTAAATGCATTTTTACTTGAGAAAATATATCTTTTCTCACAAAAATATGCGAGACGCCTGATTAGATTGAAGAAATGCATAAGTTGATTACTTTTGTATAAAAGAGTGCAAAGTATAGTTGACTTACAGTTGACTTGTTTATTCTGTATAAAAGCATTTTTTATTTTCAGACTTTTGTTCAATGTCTTATGTTAAATCTGGTTATTCACTTTATATAGCTAATTCTAAATTTTCCTGTGCTCTTCTTTAAAAGAAATCTTCTACTCTTTTTTTTTTCTTTTAGTATTTCTTGCATCTCATTCACGTATTTTGTTAAAGAAAAATATATACTGTTTTATTTATCATTTTATTACAGTTCCACGAGAGAAAGGAGGAAGGTGGCATGACTAGAACCAGAGAAAACAGAATTCATTTAATAAGAATATTTTTATTTCATTTCCATCTCAAAATGTTGGGGATAAAAAGAACAATTTTTGTTCCATAAAGCTCTTTCTGGAATTCTTGGTTTTCGTCTGGAATTGAAACAATGCTATTCCCAGAATAAACATTATTATAAAGAAAGGGAAATTTTAGGGGGAAAAAGGGGGGATTTATTCCAAAAGAAACACGAATATAACAGCTTGTTAAAGTATATATGCATTCAACCATGGAGCTGTAATATTGAAGAGACAGTATTCTCTGTCTTGTTTTATGTCTTTTATTACAGAATCTTTGTTTTTCATTTTCAATGTATAATCATTTTTAGATATATACATTGTAATTTTTGGTTGTTATTATTATATGGTTGTTTGAATGTTATTTATAAAGGGATAACTTTGTTGTGGAATTGATAGGAATTTCTCTTTTAGAATGATCTATTTAACATTTCAGTTTCGAGTATAAGAAACACTGAGATATCTTTCGAACATTGTGCCAATATTGTGCTCGGTCGAAATAGAAGAAAAACCTTTTCCAGCTGATATAAAGTAAGGCCTATGACCCTTTCAATTGCCCGTAAAGTTAATGATCATCATCTTTCCTTAAAATAAAACCATTGGGCGTTGTCTCCTCAAAACCATCTCGCGTACTTTCTAATAAAGGTGTTACGCAAGAGAATGCCTTGCATGGTACTGGCAGGCCATAGTTAAGAAATATTAACCTTTGGCGTGAATATTTTTATTGAATCTATCATGTCATCCTTGGCGAATTATTTGGCGATTAATCCTGGCATGCGGTTAATAACATCCAAAAATCGAATTTATGATATTTAGATGCGTTTTTCCCAAATGGTTGAAACCAAAATTTGACAAAAATCTACACTTGCAGTTACAAAGCCCCATAACAAATTTAATACTCTTTGTAATATAATCGTGTAATAAACGTCATACCAGAAAATACCTGACATGGCAATGGCGTACAATAGTTAAGAAATAATCACTGAATCTATCGTGTCATTCTTGGCAAGTTATTTGGCGATTAATCTTGGCATTCGTTTAATAACATACGAAAACCGAATTTTTGATTTAGATGTGTTTTCTCAAACAACTAAAACCAAAATTTGGCTAAAAAAATACAGTTATAATTAGAAAATTCCATATCAGATTTAATGTATGTAACTCATCGCGTTTTTGAGTTATCACGTTTATATGTTTCTGGAAGTTATAGACCGACAGACGGTCAAACCCTCATTAGATTTAATTCAAAATTTCATGAATGTCTACACTATAGATGTTAAATCTATGTACCGAATATTGTCTACTTAGCTCTCTTCGTTTCGAATTCTCAAAATTCGATAGAAATCTACATATCTAGTATAAAAATCGCATACCAAATTTTATCCTTCTAGCTCAAAGTGTTTTTGAGTTGTCATTGTCACAGACAGACAAACAGATGGACATTTCCCCAAAATGTATTTTTCGAACTCAGGAACTTGTAGATTCTTCGAAATCTCGACTTAGAATTTTTTGTCCATTACTATACTTTCTCTGTACTGCATATACGAGAGAGTTAAAGAAAAAAAAGAAAGAAACTGTCACATATGGTGCTGCTAAATATGAAAGAAAAACACTTTCAGCCAGTTTGTTTTATATGGCAGCGTAGATTTGACATATTACAGATATTGATTCTAATTCTATCTGAACTAGCTCATCTTTTCAAGATTACATAACAAGACAGTAAATTTCCAATCCGTTTGTTGCATAGATTAGTGATGATGGTTATGAGTCTATCTGAACTAGCATATCTATCCATGGATTGGCGACTCATTAGCAAAGGGAGGTGTAACACCTTATGCCTTGTCTGTCAAAGCAATCTTGGAGCACATGCCTTTATTGTGCTTTAATATGTAGATATTCTAATATGTGGATTTTCAGAAAGAAAAAGAAACTTGCATTCATGTTTCGCTTGGTGTAGAACGGGTCATTCTTAATTCAACCACCCGATCATAATATACATAGCCCATCAATTTATGAATAATATTGATTGGAAGCACCAGCAAGGACAGAGCACATAATCATCTGTCCCCAATTCATGTTTCTCATCCATGTTATGCTTTAATTACGCCTTGTCCACTACTGGACGTATCTCATTAATATGAAGACTACTGTCGCCTGACGGTAAAGTCTCAATTATGGGACTAGAGGATTCTAAGTTCGAAAATCAGTTCTAACAAAGAACCTGTTAGCAAGAAGGCTTGGTGCATGGCAATCTGTCAGGATCAAATGTTCTCCCCTTTGTTTGGCACCGAAATTTGGATAAAGGTAAGAGTGCTGCCTCAGGTGTAGTTCTCGCTGCTTGACCATGGTCTCAGATTTACGTTCCCAAAAAACCTTCAAGTTCAGTTTTCAATCAGTTTGTTAGGAATATTAGTAACGGTGGTTCTAATGTCATTTGAATTAGTATAGCTATATTTATGCTCGGGGACTATGAGTCAGTGCTTAGTTATGAAAGGGAAGAGTGGCATTTTCCGTCGGCCAGAACGGCATCTACACTGACTTTTCACCAATGTGAAAGACGTTCATAATGGCAGATTGACCATTTGCGTATAAATGGTCTATGTGCTGTCATGACGGTTTTCCAGGGGTATAATTTTAATCTAATTATATTGGTATTCCGTTTTAAAGTAACACTTGGGCTATTTTGCGACAGACCTCATAATTTGAACCGCGGTCAGATGAAGAGGACAACACCTGAACTTACTGTATTGTTTCTTAATGTTTTCTTATTGGATTGACTCGAATGGTTGGAGAGGAAGATACCATTTCAGCTACCCTCGACATCTGATGACGGTTCGAAATGAAGAGATCTATTCCAAAATATTGCGTTATTTCAAAATGGAATGAAGATATACTTACTAAATTAAATAATCTGATGAAGTTTCTTGTTAACAATATATATTTAACGAAATATTAGATTATAATTTTGTACTGAAAATTTCTGAAAAACAAGGTATACTGACTGTTTTATAAAATCAAAGCGTTCTATTTGTTCATTCCATTCACCGTTTAATGACGAACAAAAGTGCAATTTTTTTTAATAATGCATATTCATTCGCATGTTTATTTTTATTTCTCTAACGCTATAAAAGCCTCATCTAAATGACTTAAGGTTATTAAACTGCGACGAAGAAAAATAAAGTTTAATGTTCTTCTCATGCAATATGTTTTTCGAAAATGAGCGATCTTCAGTCGGACAAAAACAGCGGCTCGTAAAACCTTTCGTTGCATTAACTTCCATTCCAGTGCGGGCGACATGGCCAGCGGACCGCTAATCAAATAACGAGATTTTTACGGGGAAGCAATCAAATGATTTTTTTTGGTGTCCCGTGACCAAATGACGTGTAATTTATGATGCAGCAATCGTGTCTTTATAGTTTTGGTGTTTGTGGAGAGGGAAAGGAAACGTCCGGTGAATCTTGTTATGAGTATAGCTTCGGACGAAATAGGAATGAGATGTGTCATCGTTTGATAGAATAATTCGAATTTGCTGGACAATTTCTGGAAAAAAAGCATTGGAACTGCTCTTCTGTAGTTACATATTATAGAACATTTTGTAGTTAGCTTTGTTGTACAGTGGAAGAATTACAATATTAATTTTAGATCTTTTTGCCCATTGGATAGAAAATGTAATGCAAGGTGTTCTATTAGTGGACCTTGATACCCACTGAGATTCTCTGAATGTCAGTGGGTATCAAGAAGTAAAACAATTGTGATGGAACATGATATTGCATCTCTTTGTCCACTGGGAGAAAATGTGATTCAAGATGTTCTGTTAATGGACCAACAATCAGCGAAATATCATTGGGAATCAGAAATATCAATGTTCTGTTAATAGACCAACAATCATTGTAATATCATTGTGAATCAGAAATATCAATGTTCTGTTAATGGACCAACTATCATCGAAATATCATTGGGAATCAGAAATATCAATGTTCTGTTAATGGACCAACTATCATCGAAATATCATTGGGAATCAGGAGTATCAATGTTGTGTTAATGGACCAACTTACATTGTAATATTATTGGGAATCAGGAGTATCAATGTTCTGTTAATGGACCAACAATCATTGTAATATCATTGGGAATCAGAAATATCAATGTTCTGTTAATGGACCAACAATCAGCGAAATATCATTGGGAATCAGAAATATCAATGTTCTGTTAATGGACCAACTATCATCGAAATATCATTGGGAATCAGAAATATCAATGTTCTGTTAATGGACCAACTATCATCGAAATATCATTGGGAATCAGGAGTATCAATGTTCTGTTAATGGACCAACTATCATCGAAATATCATTGGGAATCAGAAATATCAATGTTCTGTTAATGGACCAACTATCATCGAAATATCATTGGGAATCAGAAATATCAATGTTCTGTTAATGGACCAACTATCATCGAAATATCATTGGGAATCAGGAGTATCAATGTTGTGTTAATGGACCAACTTTCATTGTAATATTATTGGGAATCAGGAGTATCAATGTTCTGTTAATAGACCAACAATCATTGTAATATCATTGGGAATCAGAAATATCAATGTTCTGTTAATGGGCCAACTATCATCGAAATATCATTGGGAATCAGAAATATCAATGTTCTGTTAATGGACCAACTATCATCGAAATATCATTGGGAATCAGGAGTATCAATGTTGTGTTAATGGACCAACTTTCATTGTAATATTATTGGGAATCAGGAGTATCAATGTTCTGTTAATGGACCAACAATCATTGTAATATCATTGGGAATCAGGAATATCAGTGTCCTGTTAATGGACCAACAAATTCAGAGGAATATCACTGGGAATCAAGGGGGACAAAAATTGCGATGGAACATGATGCCTCTTCTCTTTGTCCATTCGGTTGAATATGTAATGCACGAAGTTCTGTTTATGAACCTACAAATTCTGAGGGATGTCAGTGAGCATGAAGAGGAACAAAAATTGCAATGAGATATGGTACCTCATATCTTTGTCCTTTGGATAGAAAATGTAATACAAAATGTTCTTTCTCTTAATGAACTTACAAATTCAGAGGGATGTCAGTGGACATCAAAAGGAACAAAAATTGTGATGGAACATGTGTCGCATTTTTCTGTCCATTGATTATAAACTATAATACAGGGTGTTTATAAAGTCCCGGACCCATTTTGATGTTTAATAACTCATAAAATAATAAAAATAGATTAAAATTAATAACATAAATGGTTAAATAGACTCAAAAAGTTTCATGACCCTTGTCAATGAACTTCCACGTGTGCCCCCTTCGTCGCACGGAGAATATCAAGTCGATAGTCAATTTCACGTTAGGTAGCGACAAGCATGTCGGCATCCACAGAGCCATTTGCGCACATTATGGCTATTAACAATGCCAGAAACATGAAAGGATGCTTCATCGGAGAACATTATGCTCTTCAGAAAATCAGCAGCATCTTCTATCCTCCTTAGCATATCTGTTGCAAAGGCCATCCTCCTAGGCCTATCTTTCGGTTCCAAAACTTGAACAATTTGAACTTTGTATGCATGCAGTCTTAATTTTTTCTTAATAACCTTGTACACCGTCGAAATTGGCATATCCAATTCTGATGCCGCTGATCTCACAGATATTCTAGGATTGTGTAAAAATGTCTCTCTGACACGCTCAACATCAAAATCACTTGTGCAAGGACGTCTGGAACGTTTCTTATCTTCGATACTTCCAACTTCTAGAAAATTCTTTTTCCACCGCAAGATGCTGTTTTTGGATGGAGGATCTTTTTGGTAAATTCTTCTGAAATTTCTCTGTGCTTGCACTATCGATTTCATTTCTATGAACCACCATAAAATCTGTGCTTTCTCTTGTGGTGTATGCATTCTTCTTAATATCCACTCGAATAAAACATCACATACAAAAGTACTACATAGAACAAACACATCAAAAGTAAACATAACATTGCAATAGTTGCCAAAAACAAAAGAGAAAAATGCAATTAATAAGCAGACAATATTTAGAAAAGTACAGATATTTAGACTGGAAAATGAAATTATCTGAAAATAACCACACGTGCAGACGATATTTACAAAATTAAAAATATTCAAACCTGAAAAGGAAAATATATGAGTTATTCCATCAATAAATGCCATAAGTTTGTTTATATCTTTATTATTTTACGAGTTATTAAACATCAAAATGGGTCCGGGACTTTATAAACACCCTGTCTAATGCGTTTTCATAATGGACCAGCAAATTCAGAGGCATGTCAACGAGCATCATAATGAACAAAAATTGCAGTGTGACATAGTGTCGGAAAATCACACTGAGATGATGAAAATAGTGAAAAATGCGCGTAGGCCAGGGGTCGGCAACCTGTGGCTCTCGAGCCGCATTCGACTCTTTTTATGTAAAGTTGCGACTCTCCAGTTCCATACGAAAAATTAATAATTTATTATCAAAACCCTTAAAAAATAAGAAAATATATTTTTAAGTACCTAATTTCTCAACAGCTTATACTAACATAATCGTTAATTACAAATCGCTACGCTTAACATGACCTTAATGAGATAAATTTGAGCAATTGTTTTGTTCATAGAGATGAGACTCCGTGACCATGTTTATTTTTCAGAAAATTGCATTGCATTTCGGTTTCACCCAAACAGCCACCGTCTAGAGTCTAGACAACATATCTAGCCTCTAGACGCGTTGTCAAGCAGTTATCCTCGGAAGTATGACAGGAATACATAGAGGGGTAACATCATTTCTTTAGAAAAAAAGGAGCAACGAAATTCTAACGTTTCATTGCATAATTCATCAAGAATCGCTTTGTGCCCAAACGTTTCCGGCCTAAATAGTTGAGGCCGTGAACTTGGTAGTTAAGATTATTAACAGCATCTTGATAAAAGCACTCTACCATCTCCAGTTTAAAGATTCCCTTGAAGAAATAGATAGCCGATTTTTTTGGCCTACTTCTACACAATTAAGTGCGATGGCTTTTCAGAGGTAATGTATTGCAACGTTTTGCTTTGTGCCTGAGTGAAATAAAAACATTCCTCAATGAAAAAAAACATTGAACAACCCGAATTGGAAGAAGACAAATGGCTGCAAAAATTCAACTTCATGGTATATACCACAATAAAAACTAAATGAATTAAATCTAAAACTGCAAGTAAAAGGCAACTCAGCCTACGCCTTGCTTGAAGAAGTAGTTTGTTTCGAAAAAAAAATTACTTCTTTTTGTTGAAGACATGGAGAGCAGTAAATTACTTCGTTTTAAAAATCTGAAGCAGTATCGCGATAAGACACGAGTTACTTCAGCATAGCCTTAAAAAACATGAAGGATCGATTCGCCGAGAGATTCGAGCAATTAAAAACAAAAATACTCTCGCGTTCATTGTAAATCCTCTCAACACATATAGAAATGAGATCAACATTGAGCCAATTGGAATTGATACTGAATCGCTTCAAATGCACTTGCTAGATTTAAAAACCAAAGACTTGTTTAGTGGAAAGTTCACAGAACTCAAGAGCAAATTGAAAGAGTTGGAGGTCCAGAAATGCATACACATCGCACAGCACAAGTGGACAGCTCTAAAATAAATTCCACGAGTTGAGACCCTCATGTTTGACGCATGGAATAATCTTCCAGAATGCTACAGTTAGGTGAAGAAGTTGACAAATGGAGTGCTGACGATCTTCAGATCGACATATTCGTGTGTGCAAGCGTTCTCTTGTGTGAATATAATAAAAAGTAAATTTAGAAGTCAACTAACAAATAAAAATCTAGATTCATGCTTGAAACTTAAAACAACAAGCTATAAGCCAGATTTAATCAAACTTTCAAAAGGCATGCAAAGCCAATGCTCCCATTGATGCAATTATCCATAGTTGTGTTTTTATATGAATAAAAAGTATTCCGTATTTAAAGCCGTTTATTTTAAATCAAAAATAAAATATTTATAAGCAAATACTATAATATTAAATTGAAAATTTTTAGTGGCTCTTTAAAAACTAGAAAAATTTGTAAATAGTTGCTTCTGGCTCTTCCGTTTCAATAGGTTGCCGACCTTGAGCGTAGGCTGATTCCAGAAGGTCAGTATACATAATATGTACATGAGGGTGATAGATAATCTTCATAGCATTGTATAGCATAAATCTCAACAGAGGTTTAGTGTCAACGGGTGGACAAGAATATGTATTGTACAGTTTAAGGTATCTGCCTGGGTACGAAGTCTCATTTTTAAAAAATCTTTTGATCGTCAATTTTAGTAGATTTTCTTGACGATTATGACTCAAAACAATAAATAACATGAATTAGAAAATTTTTTAAATAATTTAATTAATTAAATTGAGGTATTTTAAGTAAAATTTGATTAAATTAGAGCAAACCGCTCTACACTAAATTCAAATTCTCCGATTTAAATTATTTTTCTACACAACATACTTATTGTACTTATAAAGACAATGAACTAAAAGTTAAGAAAAAAATACACAAATGAAAAGTTATGGCTCTTCGAGCATTTTTATGGTAAAAATATTGTAAAAATCATAGGTTCTAATGCAATAAACTGCTAAAAATCAAAAACTGTTAACATTAGACCTAAATCTGCAGTTCATTGCCTTCATAACACTTTTGGTAATATATATATAAAATTTCAAGTAAATATATCCGTAAGTTTTTGTAAAACTATGTTTAGCTTAATAAAATTTTGACAGAAAACACATTCTTTAAAAAATGCATTTAAAGTTTTTATTAGTATACATTCGAAAATAATAGTTCATTTTAAATACTTAAAATTCACCACTTTTGTAGCATATGCCTACCTTATTCTCTGTTTCATTACATTTTTCTCTCTAATTACCGGTTTTATTCTTCTGGACAATTTTGTAGGAGGCAAAGACTGTCTGGTTGTAGCAACTATTCGCTCGTTGTCGAAGCTACTGTATTGTGTTAGCATGTAATGACCTGGAATAATTCTCAATTCATTAAAAATTTCTATTATGCTATAAAAACCATAATTGAATAACAGTACCCCTTTTATAACGCAAAAGCAAAGTTTTCAGCTCAACAAGCGTGTTTTTGGGAATAATTGTCCATAATAGATTGTTCAAATTTTCATTAGCATTTTGTGTTTTCACGTGAAGGCATTTTTTCAGAAGGTTTTGGTCACATAATTTAATACAACTAGGCTTAGAAATCATAATATTTTTTGGGAGTCCTATACTTGAGTCTTTATTTTTTGTCTTCTGAAAGTGCACGTTGGTATTTGCACCAAGAATTCTTTTCCTTTGGGCATTGTCCCTGCATTGGTTTTTATTACCGGGACAAACATGAGCAAATACAGCAAGTGTTGCACTTTGCATTTGCAGTAAATTACCAACATTGTGTCTTATTGCAATGCCATAATAACTTTGTAATTTATATAGGACATTGCCTGTAAGCTTTCCTTTACCCCCGAGACCTTTAATAGATTTTTTAAAGCTCTCAAGTGAGTACCCACTAGCTTTTGAACATGCCCTACACATACACATTTCACAACAGAGTCTTTAGTGAATTTTAGTCAGTGAATATTAACCCTTATCGTGGCAAGATTGCTTTTTTGAAGAAAAGCAAAAAAAAAAAAAAAAATGTATATAGGTAGCTTATTTTATATTTTATATATATATATATATATATATATATATATATATATATATATATATATTAGTGGAAGTATATTTTTATAAAGTTGTATGTATAGTATACTATATAAAATGAACATAAAGGTTAACAATATTAAAGCACAAAAAACTGACTTCCGGTTGTTTCCGTGCTATATCCGCTTTCGTTTTCGTTCATTTTGATTTAAAGAAACATCTATATCTTCTGATATGATAATCGTAGAAACAAAACAAATACAGAAAAATAGTCTTTCAAAGGAAATTATTAAAAAAAATTGGGATATTTTTTTGTCAAAAACTGATTGGCAACCCAGGCAGTTAGTTACTTTACAGTGACCGAATTTCGGCTTTACTACCAAAAGATTCTGATTACACTGAATATCCATCTTCGTCATGGGTTTAATATTCGTTGCCATAAGTCAAAGGATATTATATTAGAGTGGAGTAAAATTCTGGAAAATAGGATGCCGGTTTAACAGTCGTATATTTGACTTCAATTTTTAAAAATCGAATCAATAACTCATATGCAACTTCTAAATGAAGCCTTTACTCTCCAACTCACTGTCTCTTGATTTACAAGTTAATTTATTACTTTCTCATGCACGTAGCACAGAGAAAGTATTTATAATCGTTAAAAAAAAATTCGAACTCGAGATTTTGACGAAGGTCTACGTTTTAGACCACCCTGTGTTCGAAAAACACATTTTTGGAAAATACCCGTCTATCTGTCCGTGACAATGATAACCTCAAAAACGCTCTTTGAGCTAGACGGTTTAAATTTGGTATACGGTCTTTACACCACATTTGCTGATTTCTATCAAATTTTGAGAAAACTTCATTCAGGGGAAGTCTGTCTGTCTGGCTATTCGAATATAAGTTACATGATAATTACAAAAACTAAGAGAGCTACGTAAGTAAAATTCGCTACACAGATTTAATATCTTTTGCATAGACGCTGACCAAATTTTGAACGAAATTCAACAAGGGGTCAACCATCTGTCGGTTTGTACTTTCAGAAATATGTAGACGCGATAATTCAAAAATGAGATGACTTGAATATATCAAATTTGGTACGGAATTTTGTAACTACAAGTGTAGTTTTATATTAAACTTTTGTTTCAATTGGCTGGGAAAAATATGTCCAAACACAAATTAGATTTTTGGGTACTATCAACTTATGCAGGGATTAATCGTCGAATAACTCCCAAGATTGGCACTATAGACTCAGTAAAAATGCCAAATTCACTTCAAAAGTTAATATTTCGTAACTATTGTATGCCAATGTCATGTTAGGATTCTCTGGTATGACGTTTATTATAGAGGATATGAGAAAATTTTGGGAAAACTTTCTTTGTTCTTTTTAGTAAATGAACTTAAATAAGTTAATCTTTCCTTATGGTGAATTACTTTATATTCAAGCTTTGCATATAAGTAATCATTTGATTCATTTTAAAAGTATTTGAAAACTTGTTTGCAAACGTTATTTCTAAATAGTGATTATTTTTTCTTTAAATCTTTGATTTGGAAGTTTATCTAGGAAAACAAATCGAAGCTATAAAACAATAAAATACAAACGATTACTTGCTTTCTGTTCAAAAGTAAACAACTGTTGTTTTTCCTTTCGTGATCTCTGCAGTGAATGAACTTAAATAGGTTAATATCTTTTTATGTTGAATTACATTATATTCAACTTTTACATATAAACATTTTATTCAAAATATTTAAAAGTATTTGAACTTATTTGCAAATGTTGTCACTAGATAGCGAGTATTCTTTCTTTAAATCTTTGATTGGAAAGTTTATTTAGGAAAAAAAATCGAAGTCGTGAAAGAATAAAACAAGTGATTTATACATATGATTATACACACATTTAAAACCTGTTTGAACTTGTTTGCAAACGTTGTTTCTAGATAGCGATCTTTTATTAAATCTTTGATTGGGGAGTTTATTTAGGTAACCAAACTGAAGTTATAAAACATTAAAACACGAGCGATTGCTTGCTTTCACTTCAAAAGTAAACAACTGTTAATTTTGGAATACATACGGTTTGACCTCGTCTGCTGAAATACTCGGAAATAAAATCGTCTGCTTTCGCAAAAAGCTTTTGAAATTCAATGAAAATATTTGAACGCGAAGTGAGCGCTCGCTGCATTTCATAAAACCCCAAGAAATTTAATATTCATCCGAGTCTGCTCGAAATATTTATCCATCTCTGGCATCAAATGCATTTCGAAATGAAAGCATTTTGATCTACATCGCTCGGTCTGCTCCATAATTGCATTTTTTACCGTTTTTCTCTCCATAAAACATGTTTTATGTGCTCGATATTTTCTCCTAAAAAACACCGCTTGCTCTTTGACTTTTTTTACCCGATTATTTCTTACATATTTTAAACCCTTGAGTGGCATCGGGTTTGTATTTTTTTTTTCTTCCATCCTTCACCCATCCTTTATTCGAACTTTTATTTTTTTATATCGATTTTTTTTATCCGTCAAAGAAAAGAGGAAGAGATATAATAAAAAAAGAAAATAAAGGATAGAATAAAAAAAAATGAGAGGATATAAAAAAGAAGAAAGCGTATATCTAGTGGAATTTCTTTGCCGGTATTTCCCTTTCATCTAAAATGCATAAAAAGAGGAAATGCATCGCGATAGAACGAGTTTCTTTTCTCATGTATGTGGATAAAGAATCGGGGGAGGCATTTTTAAAGTTAAAGGTTTTCTCAGAAAAGGAATAGAGAGGGAGAGAGAGAAAAAAATATATATATATATATAAATAAATAAAAATCGATTCAATTGCTTGGAGATACAGTATATATTTTGTTCCTGTAAGGGAATGTTTGCTTTTCTAGCGCTACTTTGCTTCTTCTTTCTTCTTTTTTTTTTGTTATTATTATTTCTTTTTGGTCTAAAATATTGAAAGTAGGGTTTGAGAAAAATAGCTGCATCAGATTTTTAGATTCGGGGAAAAGTAAAATGTATCGGACGTATGGCTTTTGAGTTTTGCATTGTCGATATAGCGAAAAAATGACACGGCCATGCTTCTTTTTTGGCCTTTTTGTGGTAGAAATGAAATGCGCTTTGGAGGAAGGAAAATGGGGAAAACATTGCATGGGTGGGAAAGTCTTTTGGAAAAATATGTTTATAATTTTCGATTTTTGCATGAGAAGTCGAAGTTGTAGCAGTGGCGCTGTTTTTTTTTTTTTTTTATTTGACAAGAGTATTTTCAAAAAAGAACTATTTACTTTCTTAAATATTTCTCCGTTTAAAACCAAATGGTACTTTCCTTAAAACTACTATATTTACAAAGTCATGCAACTTGCTTTTCGGAAGGAAAAATACAAATAGAACTTGTTTATTTGAGTGTTTCTGTCGAAATAACTATTCTGTGCAACTATGTATTTTTCTCATGTAAATCTGGATTGCAAGCCTTCTTTTGAAACATCCTGCAGTGCTTCCGTCATGACTTCTTAGAAATATGAGAATAATTGTTCATTAAGTAGATGTTTCATCCTAAAAAAAGTCACATGGAGCAAGATCAGGGAAATAAACTGATTTTAAAAATAATGGATTATTTTGCTTTCTGTGGTTACCTGTGAATTGACGACTTATTGTGATGGGTTTGCATAGTGGAAAATTTGAATGCATTTAATCATAAACTATGCTTATTTCCTATACGAATTTCAAATGGAAGACACCTGTTCTGATTAGCCGGTCATACATATACTGCAGGAAATTGTATAATCATCTGAATTTGGAAATTGTTATTAAAGTACTGAACATTTTTTTTTAAATAGAGCAATAAAATTAGCGTGAATGAATAGTGAAGCTCAGGTGTCCCAAATTTCCGAAACTGTATTGTTTGCCAACGAATTCTAAAACTCTCCGCGCTTTTGCGCATGCGTAAGTATAGCTTTAATTTGACAAAGTAGGGTTGCTTGGAAATTTGAAAGGAGGAGTTGTTTACATTTAACGATAAAATAAATTCTGAAAATGCACACATGCTTCTGCGTCTCATCCCTTAGTGAGATAGAATTGTCGAAAAGGGTCGTCTGAGGATACTGAAACCAACAGTACATGCCAGTAAGTTGAGAAAAATATGGAAATAAAAATGATTCGCGCTTTTTGAAAAAATAGAACCCGAATAATTTAGTATAGGAACATTGAATTTGTCCCCTGAAAAGTGCTTTGCTTGCACTTCATCCAAAATACGAAACGATTATTCAATATTTTCGAAGGAGTTTTTTTTAATTATTATTTCTCGTATGTTTTTTCATAAAATATTTTCTAAAGTTATAATTTTTTTTGGAAAAAAATAACACTTTATCCATATTACATTTAAATTCAAAGTAACAATTCAAATATGATCTTTGTTTGTTCTAGAGCAAAAGATTTTAAAAATTTCGCTATCCCTTGTATCAGATTCCAGGAAAAAGGCCGGAGTAGCAAATGAATCAAAATCGCTTTCCTGGAATCGAAGCTACGTATAAGTAAAGAATTTTTTTTTCTCCATAAAGCGACGCCATAAATTAATTTTGCAATAAACTGAATTCAAAAAGTGCTTAATAAAATATTCAAGACCGTAATTCTTGATAATCGGATCTGCTTTTCCTATATTTTGGGCTCAGTGATGTCTATAAACTTAATATAAAATAGTTTTTATGTCTCATTTCTTGAGTTTATATGTGTTTGTTGAACAATTCACTTCTTTATTGAGTGCGAAGGAGAACAATAAAATGACTGCGACCAGGTTTTCTTTTATTTGGAACGTCAAAGCCAAAAATTATGTTTGTATTGAGGGTGCATAAAAAAAGACGTTTTTCTATTTTCATTCACCTCTTCGCAGGCAAATAGGCTGTTTACTTTTATACTTTGTTCCGAATCTTAGCTTGAATTTCGACTATTCTTCATTTATTCTTTTTTATCATGGCCTATAAAATGATCATGCGCAAAGAATTCAACTTATTTTTTACTATACCGTCGTGCATTTCGTCGGTTATAAAAAAAAAAAAAAAGTTTTTTTTTTTTTTTTTTTTTTTTTAATGATGTGAGAACGAGATGTTGTTTTGGTTTGGGATTTTTGAAGCCTCAAAATACGCGGGCCGAAAATTGGGGATTTATCGCTTTTGATGCATCCGTTTCTCGCTTTTAGGGTTATTAGAAGATGATAAAGAAGGTTGAGACATTTGGCAACATATCGCCAACAAAAAGTTACAGCTTGGCTCGAATGTCCGCCATGTACCTAATTCTCCTGTCTGGCCAATAAAGGACAAAGTCGTAATAAATTATTGCCCGAAGAAGCAGAAAGAAGAAAATGGAATCAACACGAAACCCATGAACGATCGAAAGGTATTAGGTCTAACGTATCGAACGATATGTAGACGAAAATTAAATTTTCTTTGGTCTCTATCGATATCAAAATTTTTGACAGAATTTAAAATGGATACAAGAATTACATATCAAATAAGTAGATTGCTTGTATGATGATAAATTCTGTTTAATGGACTCTAATGAAGCCGGATAATCGAAACTTTCAAAGCTGAGCCCAGATTATCTGAAGAAATTCTAATTCAATCACACAATCGACAGTAACATATATTGGGTAATGTTAAATGATAGTTACTTCTTATAAATGAAACTCTCTGAGGATATATCTCAGAGGAGAAAAACAATTTAGTTTCTCTGCAACTTATATAGGATAATATCGAACTCTAATCAATCCGGATAATCCAAGCTCTCACATTAAATCCAGATCAGCCTAGATAATCTGATGAGCTATCAACGGTTTTTAGTAACTTATAACAGATAATCTAAATTTTTATTAGATCGGGTAATAGATTGTGTCAAGTGGTTTAGTTTAGTTTAGTTATATTAACGTCCCGTTTAAAGCAACACTAGGGCTATTTTGGGACGGACCTCGTAATTTTGAACCTCGGTCAGATGACGAGGACGACACCTGAGCTGGCACCCCCCTCTCCACACCACACCACACCAATGGGGTGTCAAGTGGTAGATTTGATAATCGTATAAAAACATGATGTAAAATGGCATTTTTTTTTCTTTATTAGAGACACGATTTAATCTTGTTAGATGAACGCCTTGTTTCAACCCATTGATAAATTAATTAATAGTATAAATTTCAGTAAAATTTATACTATTTAATTTATTCTATATACTTTTTTCAATTGGTAAAAAATTCCATGATTAAGTTAACTTGTTGTTCTTGTTTCAACCCATTGATAAATTGAATAGTAGTATAAATTTCAGTAAAATTATTTTCAATTGTCCAAAAAAAACCCATGATTAAGTCAACTGCGAAGTAGGATTTCACACCTGAAAATAGATAGAAAATATCCACAGAAAATTATTTTAAGAAACTTTTTTTATAAATAAATATTAAAAGATTTTTAAAATATTGTAAAACATAAAAAAAGTAAAAATTAATTACATTTTTTTTTTTTTTTTTTTTGCATTTTATCGAAAAAAATAAAAATTTTAGAGCGGTATTTCACTTTATCTTCAAAATTTCCTAGTATGGTTCTACTCGGTTGGTATATGTCAATTGAAAATGGTTTAAGAATTTGAGTATACATTTTAGCTTGCTAAAAAGATATGCAAAGCAAAGGAAAAAAAGCATTATGATCAGTTTAACTATGGAAATGAAAGTTGTATTAAACTCATTTGAAGATATTGGTCGTTAATGGACCTAAGCAACATGACAGGTATTTTGCAACTTCAAATCAGGATAATGGTGGCCTAGTGGTAAGATATCGTTTCAAGGTGGGAATGTTTCTAGTTCGATACTTGACTCCTGTAACAAATCCGTGGCTCATATCGTTTGATTCATGTTAAATTTGACGTCGTCGAACAAACACTGTCCCGAAAATTTGAAGCAATAGTTCGGTATACCAGCTCAGACGCCATCCTCGTCTCTTGACCACCAATCAAAACTACTTGATTCGTTCCAAAATGACTCTTTTTCTGTTGCAAATGAGTATTTAATATAATTAAAGTAACTAGACAAAGCTATCATTCGGAGCCGTGATGGTCTGGTCTAGGCTTTTATATGATTGGCTTTCAGGTTCAAAACTCGGTTGGACTGAAGAATCACTGGGTTTATGGGCCTATTAAAGTTTAAAATAGCATCGAAGATCAAACGATCTCCTACTAGTGCGATGGGAAATTTAAAGAGGCGGTGCAGATTCAGGTAACGTTCTTGTTATCTGTCTATGCTTAGAAATTATGAAATTGTTTTCAAAATAGCCCATAAGTTACTTCAAAATGAGACGTCAGTATAACTAAACTAAATTAAAGTTTCATTTCACTTAGTATAAAGATTTTCAGACTATCATGATATGTTAATAAAGCAAAATTTTACACGGTATGTAAAATGTTGGGCAAATTAAATATCCATTTTTTTTTATCCATTTCATATTTTTTTATAAATTTATTATCCATTTTTTCAGTGAAATTGGATATCGATTTTGAAGAGGTTCTTCCACTAAACATCACCAATTGCAGACAATAGACAATTTGATACAAGCCGCTAATTTCCTGTTTTTTTATTTTATTGCATTAATTTTATAAATTACTGCGTTCTATCTTTATTAGAATTAAACAGCTTAACACAATCGCTGCTTATTATATCACTTAACAATTACCCCAAAATTAAACCTATGAAAAAAAAACAAAAAAAAAAACCAACATAAAATATTGCAGAAGGTTGTTTCACCAACCCAATTACATCTTTACAACCAAATCCCAATCTCTCAAATAACAAAAAGGGCATTCTTTGAATTTTTAACGACTTCTCTTCCAGTATTGTTAAACAGATTTAACACCATTCATAACTTTTTTTTCTTCTAACAAAGCATCCACTTACGGCGCACTTCCACTTCAACCTCAAAGTGGGAAATTTTACTCCTCCTCCCCCTTTCCATCCAGTGGCGGTGTTACGCAATTCCTGGCTTTTAGGATTCTTTTTACACCCCTCGTAAAGTAGCAGTCACAAGGGCCCATTCTCCGATCTAAACACTCTCTCGCAAGTCCGTACTCTCGTAAAACCTCTGGGCAGGAAGTTTGGTCGCGCATTTCTTTTCATTTACCTTTCCGACCCGGGTTATGAGCAATAAAGTTTACGCTGACCATTTTTCTTGCCTTCTTTTTAACACTATTTATATGGGCAGCGAAATGGGCCATTAGATGGAACAATCATTTGATGAACGTCCGGTGATTGGCTGAGAATAGATTTGGAGTTGCTTTTTCCTCTGTTTGACTGCTTTTCACGAGTTATGTAGACCGTGTTTGTTGTAAGTACTCTTTTTTTTTTTTTTTTTGGAAGAATTATGTTTAGTGTTCGACTTGATATTTTATATCGTTAAAACGTCTGCAGTGATAACAGCTAGTAGCCTTCATGTGTGGTGCCGACTTATATTTTAGTGAAAGTTCAACGATTAAATTATTTGGAAATGACGTAATAGTTTACATTCCACATGTGTAGTCTCTGATTGGTCTTTCTGTATATATGGTGTCTATTGGTCTTTCTACATGTTTCGTGTCGATTGGTCTTTCAGTGAAAATTCAACAATTAAATTATTTGTAAATAATGCAATGATTTACATTCCACATATGTGATGCCGATTGGTCTTTCATTGAAAGTTCAGGTTAAATTATTTGTAAATGACGCAGTTATTTATATTCCACATGTGTGGTGTCAGTTGGTCTTTCAGTTCCAAGTTCAACAGTTAAATTATTTGTAAATAGCGCAATGATTTAGATTCCACTTGTGTGTACTGATTGGTCTTTCAGTAAAAGTTCAACAATTAAATTATTTGTAAATGATGCAATAATTTACATTCCAAATGTGTAATGCTGATTGGTCTTTCAGTGAAAGTTCAAAGATTAAATTACTTGTAAATGGTTCAGTGATTTACATTCCACATGTGTGGTGAAAGTTCAACGACTAAATTATTGGTAAATGATGCAATGATTTACATTCCACATGTATGGTGCCAATTCCACCATTCATTTTAACTTTCGGTGAAAGTTCAACGATTAAATTATTTGCAGTAGTTCAATGATTTACAGTGCCCATTGTTCTTACAGTGAAACTTCAACAATTAAATTATTTGTAAATGGTGCATTCATTTACATTCCACATGTGTGATGCCAATTGGTCTTTCAATAAAAGTTCTACGATTAAATTATATTTAAATGATGAAGTATTTTATATTCTGCATAAGGAATCAATACTCATTTTATTTTGTAGAATATTACAAAGTTATCAAAACTTTATCTCCAATTTCTTGATCGCAACATCTGCAAATCTTTTTTATGTATAAAACTAAATGAAAAATCAAATCTTATATGTAATAGAGCTGTTCTTAAAATAAGAGGTACAATAAAAACGGAGCATCACTCTAACTAACTAGAGATAATGAAATCCAATTGATTAGTTACACATTTTGGTCAACCTCCTTCGGTGACTAACTGATCCCCTATTATATTGATCGTCTTAATAATATTAATCAACTGATGAATTATAACTCATCACATCAAATAAAAATATTATTTTAAATATAATACATACAATAAGCATAGAACATTTTGATTACTTAGCATACAGCGAGGCGAAATTAATTGGCGATATCGGATGCACTGTTGAGACTGGGAGGGCATGTTAAGCTTTTATTTTGCTACATCACAAGAAAACAAAACCTTTGACGATATATATAAAGTTCATAAGGTTTCAATGAAATAAAAATTGGCAAAATTGAACGAATGATTAGAAGTGGGAGAACAGTTCTTTGAATCCGTTTATTATTTTAAAGATGTAAGTTATAAAGTTAGATTAGTCGCATAATTATTTACGTTTTACGAACAGTTACGTTCAATCAGTGAAAGGCGTAACAAAGATCCCAAAACACAACTGAAAGATCAGACGATCAGTTCTTGACAAATAAAAATGAAATT
Source organism: Argiope bruennichi (assembly GCF_947563725.1). Taxonomy (NCBI): domain Eukaryota; kingdom Metazoa; phylum Arthropoda; class Arachnida; order Araneae; family Araneidae; genus Argiope; species Argiope bruennichi. The sequence goes on along the minus strand of NC_079154.1, from coordinate 52,688,243 downwards.
TCTTGATTGATTTTATGACCGGGACTGAAATAATTAATTAATCTGTGAAACAAATTTCTCCACTGAAACTCTAATATGGATTATAACAAATACTAGCTGGAAGTGTTTTCTTTGACATAATTAAATAAATATTAGTATACTGAAAATTTAACCAAACACTAGTAACAGTTTTAATATAGCCAGAGACATCCGTACTCTCGATCAGTGTCTGCTTTATTTGAGATTATTATTATTTTTTAATAATTCCTAAACAAAACTGTCATCATTCAAGCGTGAGACATACTATACAAAAATATGCTATGAAATTTTCAATTCATTTCTGTTTAGTTGGTGTGATCACTTGCATTCTCTGCATACAACAAATGTTGAGTAAATCAGCCATTACTGGTTTTGCTCTTACCTATCATATTTAGGTATTTTATTTCCTTGTGCCGACACCCTATTTTCAAAACTTCCTCGCCTCACTAACACGAGGATGTTTATTTCAAGACTGCAGATTTGATGTGCACCAGCGCTGCATATGCAGTGTATCTGCGAATGATTTGGATATCGAATGTGTGGGTATTTAAATATTTTCAAGATCACCAAATTATTATCACTTTCATTTATCAAGATAAAACGTTAACTTATATATTTATAGCAGAAAATATATGTGTCTGTTTGTCTGTCAAAAGGATTCTTCTAAAAACGGTCAGAAGTAGCAACGTGAAATATTCACGTGCCAGTTCATTTCTAAGCTAACTGTTCATTTTCCTTCCTTCAAAATTAATTATTTCTTAAAATTTTTAATTAAATAACAAAAATTAAGCCAAATTTCGTCTTTACTCAATTTTCCGCAATAACTGATATAATTATTGTAAAAAAATGATTTATGTACCATCTAATAAAGAAAATAATTACTATTTTGTTGAAATAAATTTCATTGCTACCCATTTTTTATAATTTTCATAAATTAAAAAAAATTAACTTTAAATGTAGTTTTTAATAATGTTATCTGCTGCTATAATTTAATTAAATTTATATATATATATTGTTCCATCAAATCTTTCAGTCACTTGTTTTTGTCACTATTAAAGCAAATAAAGATATTAATATTTTTAGTTATTAACGTAAAGGTAACATTTTTATCTCGAGGTGTTTGCATTTTTGGATTCTATTAATACAGAAAAGTCCCAAACGCCTGTTCAATAAAATTACGGCAATCGCCCGAGACACCTTGATATCACAGTTAAATCTTTATATTTACTTAGTAGCCATCCGCTAAGTTGAGTCCTCTTTTGTTTGTCAATTATTAAGAACATGCGTTTTTGATAGAATATAGAATATATATATATATATATATTACGAAACTAGAAAAAGAAAGAACTAAAAAGTAGTATCCTGTGGTACGTACCTGAATTCGAATGATCTTAGGAATAAGAAAGTTAATAGGCACGCACAACGATATTAATTAAATTATTCTGTGAAATGTTGACTCAAGCAATCATTTATGATATATCTTTAGAGTATAAGCTTTCATATAAAATAAAAATTGGCGAAATCGGACGTGTGATCGGGGCTTGAGAACTGTATCTTAAAATTTTTCTACGTGTATTTTCTTTTAATGTATTAGAACTGAAGATTATCTACTTACTGCTACTCAAAAATATTTTTATCCTTCATATAACAGCTAGTAGAATATGAAATTTTAAATACTTTTTTTTAAAAAAAACAGTAAATAAGATATCTTCTATTTACAAATTCCATTGCTTCCATTATAGAATTTTTTATTTATGATTTGAAACAAATAAAAGATATCAAGCCATAAATTAGATTGAGAAATTTTAGGAGATGGTAGTATTCTTTCGCAAAACAAACTTCCATAGTATTTTCCCACTAATAAACAGTCGTATTCACTACTTAATTTATGGCAAAAAAAACTCTCTTTTGAACAATGGATATACTTCCTGCGCCGCATATACAAATAAACCACTAATTACGAAACGTAATCAAGTAAGCTGTGCTTTCCTTAACGTAAACAGATGTTCACTACGCTTATTTATAATTATAAAAAAAAAATTATACAATAGATCTTATTACCTATTGTACTATACCTTATATTGTTATCATTTCTTTTCTACTATCATTTCACTGTATTTCGCCATCAATAAAGACTTAACAGAATTAACATATATCTAATAAAAAGGGTTGAAGAGTTGGTTGCGTAGAAAATGCCTGCATAAACAAAATTCTTTCATGTTTTTGTCTTTATGGGCACTCGGTAGTACTTCCATATTTCATCCTGAGCTCTTTAGTGTTAAGTGAATAGTGAAGTGTTAATCTTTAAAAAAATATATATAAAAGACAATAGATCTACCCCGTTTATTTCAAAGATAGTGCGACTGTAAAACCTTTTTCCCGGCTATAAAAGTTATGTTGTCCAAATATGATTCAGGAAAATTGCCGCGCGTTTCGAGCCTTATAAAAGATGAGCGTATGAATAATGGCGATTTGGTGCTTTTTTTCTTGTAATTTCGTTACCAAGATTATTAGCCGTAAACTTTTATAACCTCACGACTTCAGAATTTATTTTTTCGCCAAGTTTTCTTCTAAATGTGCGCCAAATTATGTCAAAATGCCAGTCCGTTTTGAACGAAGCGCAAATCTCTCGTGTTTTTGTTAGACGAATTTTTAGACAAAATGTAGATAAAACATTGTAATCGTTAGAGAAACAAATCTCGAGATAATTTGACGGATCTCCACGTTTCAGACCTTCCTCAGTATTTGCATTTTTGGCATCATATCTGTCTGCGAACGCGCCAATTCAAAAACGCTTTGATATAGAGAACTGAAATTTGGTATGTGGACTTTGAACCAAATAGGAGGATTTCTGTCAAATTTTGAACGAAATTCTTTTAAAGAAAGTCTTTCTTTTCGAATATAGATGAACATTAAATGTAAACAGTTGGATAGATTAAAATTTAGTGTACTGGTTTAGCATCTAAAGTGTACATTTTTATCAAATTTTGAACCAGATCTGTGAAAAGATTGGCCATCTATCGGTCTGTGCTTTCGCCTCCATCTAAATGTAGTAACTCATAAATACAATGACTTTCTTCAATGAAATTCGGTGTGTGATCTTGTGAATGCAACGGTAGTTCCATATAAAAGTTTGGCTCCAGTCGGTCGGATAAAAAGCGCCAAATTCATATTCGGACGATAGATTCAGTATAGATGCTAAATTCACGCCAAATATTTACATTTCGGGCAATGTTGAGAAATTGCAAAAAGCATCAAACTGCCCTACACTGGTCATAAGAATATTAGCACTAATGACCTCTTAACGTCCTTTCAATTTCTTGTTCTTGGCATATGGGGCACATATTTGTCCTAATAGAGGAAGAACTGTAAGTGGTGAACATTTGCAAGTGCTAAAAATTAAAATGTTAGGAAGTCTCAAAAAGCAAAAAAATTGTTCTGCACTAGTCGTAAGATTATTAACACTAATGACCTCTTAGCGTTCTCTCAACTTCTTGTTCTTGATGTGTTGGGCACAGATTTGTCCCAGTTGAGCAAGGTCTGCAAGTGGTAAACATTGAAAGTGCCAAAAGCTCAAATATTTGGAATTTGCAAAACCTGTTCTCATTAGTCATAGAAATATTAACACTAACGACCTTTTATCGCTCTTTTGAACTGTTATTGGATTACAAAACACTTTTCCCGTTTGCCATTGTTCATTTCACTCGTCAATGTAAAAAACGATGCTTGCTTTTCTTGGCACTGAACTCTAGAACTGGTACTATAAATATAATTCATTCAGCGAAGTAAAATTAAATCACATATACTATTTACTAGTTTTCCAGCATTAAATTCGAATAAATGAGTGTGCTCCAATTTCCAAAACAGTGACTTGCCTTCTTTGTATACCTAACGGATCCATCCACAGAAAATCATCTCTCCATTTTTGGTAACCAAATCATCGGAAGTTGCTAAGCCCCGGCATGAATAAGTGATGGTGGCGGGCGTTTATAAGCGTGGATAATATATATCCTCGCGAGTAAAACGCGACGTAAAAATGTCACGCTAATGGGAGGAAACAAAATAGATTGTTGCAAAACATTTTTACTAAATTACGACCGCTCCTTTTTGTTCTTTTAATTTGGAAGGCTTGACGTTGCTTTATGTTTATTTTATGCGGAATCGCTTTTCGAAGGAGCTCATTAAAAAGAGACTGGAGACCTCTCCGGTTGGGGCCTGTCATTTTGAATTAGTGTTACGCCAGCCCGGCATTTTTAAAACGACCGACGTCTCTTTTTACTTTAAAAATGCTTATTGTTCGAGAAATTTGGCGAGTATATTTGGCTTTTCAGAAGCCATTTAGAAAGCGATCGTTTCCCTAATTTGGATTTTTTTTTCCGTCGTCTTAATCGTGCTTTAAACGCGAGTTTCTGAAAATACTTGAAAAATTTGAGACTCTTCGATGTTTGAATATTTATTGTTTGTATTTATATTTTGAAGAGTTCGAAATTAAAGAGCTCTAAAGCTTTGGGTTGAAATTATTTTGAATGGTTATATGTGAAATGCGACTACACGAAGTATAATGGGCATTTAAAATGTATTAAATATACGACGAAATTAAAAATATCCCAAATGTAAATGAATGATTCCATTTCCGATGGAATAAATGAAGAATATCATCTAATCAACTTTTTTTTATAGCCATTACAGGTTTCCTTCGCTTTAGATAAATAATTACAGAGCTTGCGCGTAGTTCTTGAATGCAGATTTTCAACCAAAATCCAAGTCGTGGGTGCTTCATCGCGATAAGACATCGGTTTACAGGTTCTTTCATTGTTGTAATTACAAATCGAAGCATCATGTTCAGGTGTTTCAACTAAGAATTTAGTTTTTCTGTCCTTGTCTATGAAATTTTTTTCCTCGGATGAAAACTTTGCTTTAGATGGGAAACATTCTCAAGTTCCGAAGAAGTGCAATCCAGAAGTGCACCGAAAAAAGAATAAAAGAAAGTTTGCAATCTTCATTTATATTTTTGTGTGAAACTGGTGTTTTTTTTTTTTTTTTTTTTTTTGTACAGGATAGGTATCTTGAAGGAAACACTGCTTTCTTCATTCTGGAACATTCGTAACTGGTCCATAAGTTCTGCAATTTTCCTAACTGCTTCCTTCGTTCAGGAACTTTCTTAACAAGTTCCTATGTTCTGAAACTTTTTTTAACTGATTTTTAAGTTTTGAATTTTTTCTAGCTGATTCTTCCGTTCTGAAGCTTTCCTAACTGGCTCATAAGTTCTGAAATGTTCGTAACAGGTCCCTATGTTCTAGAACTTCCCTAAATGGTTCTTAATTTCTGAAATTTTTCTGACTGGTTCCTTTGTTCTGGAACATTCTTAACTGGTTTCTATGTTCTGAAACTTTCTAACTGGTTCCTAAATTCTGAAACTTTCCTAAATGGTTCCTTTGTTCTAGAATTTTTCTAAGTAGGTTCTTCGTTTTGTAACTTTGCTAACTGGTTCCTATGTTGCGAAATTGTCCTAACTGGTTCCTTCGTTCTGAAACTTTCCTAAATGGATCCTTCGTTCTGGAACTTTCTTAACTGGTTCTTATGTTCTGAAATTGTCCTAATTGATTCCTTCGTTTTGGAACTTACCTAACTGATTCCTTTTCTGGAACTTTCCTAGCTGGTTCCTAAGTTCTGAAACTGTTTGAAACTAATATTATATTGTTCATATCGTATGCTTATACAATTTAAATGAAACCTTAAAGAGATGGAGTGAGAAGGGAAGGATGAATCACTATCTTTTATATTTATTCTATTAACTGAAAACAAGGTATAAAACATCGTGATAAATTATTCCAATTAAGATATAGCACTTCAAGTCTATTATGAAGAATCAAATCTATTATGAACATTATAAAGGAGATATTTTAAATAATGAAAAAAATAATTCGCTTTTATTTGCACACTAAAACATATAGTAATTTTTTAAAAATCAAAAATATGTAGATCAAAACAAGATCATAAAAAACATTGTGTGTTGATAAAAATATTCTAAGTAAAGTGATACTAATGTTGTCTTTATTGTACAATTTCTATTTCTAATGAATATTTAGTAATTTTTTCCCTGTGCCATTTAAGAGAGATTCGATGTATCCTACTTTCAAGCCAGTCAACAGATACATAGGTTTGTACAGATAGTCTTCTACAGTGGCACAATTCACCCGATAATGCTGAAGTGTTATGTATAGTGTGCGTTGTTGTTCAAAAAATTTCCAAGGTTTGCACATGTCAGTAATGTGCAATGGCCTGTTGTCCATGGGTAAAACCAATCAAACTGCGATCTTTAGCTTTATTGTCATAGCTTCACCCTAATGATCATAGAAGATAATAGCTACTATATATTCCTGTGTAAAAAAGCCTCGTCTGTGCATTCTTGATATTTCATACAGTAAATATAGAACCGTTTGTCTTACTTTGCATAATATGCAGCATCGTGGGATATTGATATTTACAACCTGCAAGACGATGAAGAATATTATATTACGAACAGTCGATAATATTATGTGCTTACTTTTCTTAGATTTTTGAAAACATTCCTTTATTCTCTTATTTAAATTCAAATTTTGAAATTAAACCTTTTTCTTAGGTATAAGCAATCCTAAATTCAATAAATAAGAATTTTTTTTTTTGTTAGGCATATTCTACTGTTTAATTTCATTCTAAGATGAAGCAAACCCCATTTTTAAGTACGAAACCACCTTTTCTAAAAGGCAGTTGACCACAACAACTCCTAATTAAGTTACCCTATCAGTTAGCTGACGGGTATTTAAGCCAAATTTAAACGTCCCATTATCGTGGGAAGATGCGATTTATCGCCAAATGCAGGCCAGCCGCCGTGTTTTGGCTCATATCCGCATTTCACGTCCAAGCGAGGGAGATGCCAATAAAACTTATTGAATGACCAATTTCGTGCGCTGTTTATTCCGTCTAATTCCGATGTGGCTTAGCGATAAGATTTTGACGAGGCACCGTAAGTGCTCGACTGGGTTTTATAGGCTCCAAGTTATTGTTTATTGCCTTCGGGCATCCCAGGATCTACTTTAATGCTCGGAGCATTAAAACGGCGGAGGATTTTCCGTGCTGAGGACATGTTATTGCTGCGAAGTCTTTATGCGGTCTTTTCCTATCCACTTCGTCGGCTTGAACACTGATTAAATGGATACAACAAAACCTGTCACAAATTATATTTCTTCTGGTTTTTATTTTGCGAGGGGGTGGTGGTTTATTGCAGTGAGTCGTGATGCTTTGTTGCGGTACTTTTACACGTAGATGGGGGTGTAAAAGATGTGGGTTGCAATTTTGGGGGACGTCGGCTGTCTGATTAAAGTCTTCTGGGACTAAATATAAGCTAATAAACCTTTCTTCGAATAGAATCACCGAGATGTGGCCAGGAAAGATCAGCTAGAATATTTTGCTTTTAACATTATTTTATACATACCAGTATTTCATGTTTAGCTACGTATTGATATAAGGAGAATCGAATGTGCCGATAGAGTCAGTTGGAAGATTTACAAACTTTGAAAACTAGTACCGCGCACATGTGATTTTCCATTCTTGGGTGTTATGAAAATTATGTCACAAGGCATTAAATCACAATATAAAAGAAATGCCATTAAGAACTGATACTTTTTCAAATAATTCGATAAGAAAAGGAACATGTTGGAATTGCGTCAAGTTTTCAGATTATTTGAAAGATCCCTATGGACAATTCCGACAGCTAAATTCATCAAAATCAAAAAAAAAAAATTTCAAGAAGAGAAAATTGTGTCCAAGAACTACTTGCATATCATTGCGACGTTTGGATTTGAATATTGGAACATAATTAATATTTATACTTTTTAATATAATTTGTTTATAGTGTGAGATACTGTTTGTAAATTGCATGATACGACATGTGTAATGAAAAAAATCACGTTCCACGAGACAGGTCTTTAGACCAAGAAATACTAAATTTGACACGTAGTTATTTCTTGCTTAATAAGTATCCACTTTAAAAGATGTTTTTTCCCAGTAAAATTCTATTGTCAGTTAAAAACTGAAAATTCAAAGTTTCTCTTTAATTAATTCTAAGCACAAAAACAAATTTTATGACATTTTAAAATTAGAAAAGTAAGATTTTCATTAATTTTGCATATAATTTTTTTATCTCATTTTTAAAAAAATATACGCATATTTTTCAACAAAACTTCTTTTTTTTTTGTTTTAATTATTGCATTTACACTCATGCGCGTTCCGAAAATATAAAATACATTTTTGTTTGTTTGTTTGTACTCATTATCGCTGCTGTATAATTTAAAGCTAATTTTTTAAAAAAAAAGGAATGAAAAAGAAGAAAAAAAACTCGTCATGCTACGATATTTTTGACTAGAAGTCGAATTATTCAATTAATATTAAGATGTCTTGATACGATCTAATTGAATTCGGAGATTGATAGAATAATTAATATGCGATGTATTGTAAGGGAAATAATTTGTTGTAAAAAATAAATTTCTTTGTTCAATGTAAGTTATTTACGAATCAAAATACGAAATGTAGTAACAAGGTAACATATCGAATTTCATTTGTCGAAATCATTGCTTCTTTGAACGTTGGATTCGCGTCTCTTAGGTTGCGAGTTCGAACCTCACCGGCCGAAGATTTCCCGCGTGTCTGGTGACCAGACTAAATCTGTTGTGGTCACAAAGTCCTCCATGTCGAGAGTAATACCACTGCGGGTACTGGATCAGGGGTGATCGTTCTCTGATTCAGGTCTAAGTTACGATCTGTGGATGAGTGAATAAAATGCGTGAATGGAGTCCGCCCCGTAAAAAGGGTTGTGACGTGTGTGTAGCCAAGTCGTTCTTTGGGCCCTAGATGGCGCTACTTTAGAAGCAAGAGACGCTCCCCCTCCGGCTTAAAATGGCTGTCGTCGTTACAGCGGGCTTGTCTATGGCAAGTGCCATAAGAAACAACAAAAACATTGTTTCTTTGAGTTATCGCATTTAAATGCATGAGAATATATTTGCAGATAAAATGGTTATCTTCTTGCTCGATTAGTTAAAAATTTGGTAGGATTCACATAGGTTAGAAATTAAATCTAAATCAACCAAATGTTAAAGTGTATCAAATTCTATCCATGTAATTTTTAAAGTTTTTTCATTATTATTATATTCACTTGCAATTGCACAGCCTGACTTCCTCTGAATGCATTTTATTCAAAATTTTGTACAAATCTAGAAAGTTTGTGTAATGATCACATACAAAATTCTAGCTCAAAGCATTATTGAGTTATCGTATTCACAGACGTGCAGCTATACAGACAGGCATGTTTCGAAAAATGTATTTTTCGGTCTCAAGGTCATCTTAAACGTTCAGATTTGTCAAACCCCCGAGGTTCGAAGTTTTCGACAATTACATTTTCTCTTTGTACCATGTTTTATACTCGAGAAAGTGAAAATAAAAAGGAATTTTATTAAAAGAGCGAAAGTTACACGATGTTGTGATAACCAAAATGCATTTTTAGCTAGTTAATGTGTACGTACCACGGCGGTAAAAGCAACGCAGTACAAAAAGTTTTATTTTAAAAAAAAATGGTAAGAGCAATTCACTCCGTCTTTCTGCATACTCAGTAAGTGTAGTTTTGTCATGAAACGCTCGGTCTTTGGAAAGTCTTTCAAAAATCGTGCCGTTAAATCAATACAATAGCGGAAAATGTTACCAAGTCACGACACAACGCACTCCTCTTTTTATACAAAATACTTACTCCCTCTTTTGCCAGTTCTTTAACACTAATTCATTTAGTCATCCAAAACACACAGAGACGCTAAACACACATCACTTAATAGCTTTATCGAATTACTCGAAAAATCATCAGTCCACGTCATCAGTCTTTATACCTCTCGACATTGTCTTCTCAATTAACTTTCATCGCTTCCAACAGTTGGAAAAGAATGCCACTTGTAGTCAAAAGAAAGTCATTTTCGCCTCCTACACCCGAACGAAAAATAGAATTACGGAACGAATAACATACTCCCCTCCCCCCTCTCATGCCCAACCCCAGGCGTCATAAAATAACGAGTGCTGATCCTTTTAAAATCCCTGCGCGATGCTTAATTAAAAGTTTTCTACTCCTTTCTAAAAGGATTGGGGGGAGGGGGGTTGAAGTGAAGTGAATGAATTGTTGGCAGCAGTCAGACGAAAATATAAAAGACTTGCGGGGGATGGAAGGAGGAGTGGGAAGCAAGAGCTAGCGAGTCTCTTTCTGGAATTTAATCGCCCCGTGTTTATTGCTACCCTAGTTCGCGGGTAACAATCTGCTTAATTGCTGCCTAATTGCATTTTCCGATCAAATTGATTAATGGGGAAGTTCACTCCTCTAATATCCTGACGAATCGGTCAGGGGAGAAAGTATTTTAAGGTTGGAGAGGGAGTGAGGGAAAAGTTTTAAGTCGGTTTAAAAGGAGGGGAAGCCGGCTAAATTGGCAGCGCAGGGATCATATTTAATTGAAGAAGATCTTTCAATTCCACCGCCCCTCCTCCGTATAGAAAGGGGGGATGGAGGCATTTAATGACATATCTGTCGACTTTTCCTGTTTTCCCGTTTTGACGGGATTGTGGCTTGGATTTAGTTCGGGGGTGTCATGGCCGTTAGAGCGTAATAATGAAGCAACTTCGGAAGATTATTCGGTGGGATTTTAAAGAGCTCCGATGCGATAGTGTTCGTTCAAAATGTATCAGGAGTTTTGTGGTGAGGATTTTAGATTGGAGAGCGTATGTCTTTGTTTAATAGCTTTGCCACGATTTTCCTTTCATGAAAGAAAATATATTTTATGGTCCAATACCCTATAATATAAACTGAATATAACCAACTTTGCAATAACAATTAACATGGGCATTTATTAAACTGTTCTGCTACTTTTTACTTTCTTGTACACGAAGTATAGAGAAAGTATAGTGGTGGTTAAAAAGTTCAAACTCGAGATTTCGATGAATCTCCACATTTTTGATCGCCCCGAGTGCGAAAAACGCCTTTTTGGAAAATGTCCGTCTGTCTGTGACAAGATAACTCACAAATGCCTTGAATGAAATTTGGTATACAGGATCAAAATCAAATTTGTTCAGAGAAAGCCTGTCTGTCCGGTTGTTCGATATGAGTTAGCACAATAACTAAAAAACGGAGAGAACTAGATAGATGAAATTCAGTACAGATTTAGCTTCTTTAGTAAAGACGCCTATCAAATTTTGAGCGGAATTCAACAAGGGATTGACTGTCTGTCGGTCTGTGCTTTCAGAAACTGGTAAATGCGGTAACTCAAAAACGTAATGACTTAAATATATAAAATGTGGTACTTTATTTTGGGACTTTAAGTAGCGCTTTATGTCAAATTGTGCTTTTTAACAAATTTTTGTTTCAGTGGGTTGAGAAGAGCTCGTCTGAACTCCAAATTCGATTTTTGGATACTTTTAACCACATGCCAGGGTTTAATCTCCAGAACACTCACCAAGGATCCCTCGATAGATTCAGTAAAAATGTTAAATTCACCCCTAAGGTTAACATTATTGTACGCCAGTGCCATGTAAGGCGTTCACTGGAATAACATATTTATTAGAGAGTATGCGAAAACATTTAGGGGAGATGCACTCCCCTTGGTTTACTTTTTCAGATACAAATGAGAAAATTATTATATAAAATTATATTATAAAAAATAGCAATTATATAAAAAATTGATCTTAAGTATAATTTAACCTCGATATGGACGAAAATGCATTTGTTTCTTAAAAATCTTGACAAGCATTAAAAGTCCGAAATTGATTTAATTATCGTTGCAATATTATGAAAACAACTAAAAGAAATAATTTACATTTCAGTGTTTAAGTAAACATTGAAAGATAATTTTTCTATCGTATACATTATTTTATGTTTGTTTATTCTTCATTAGAAACTTTTTAACTTTAAAAAAACCAGCATTTTAAGGCTATTAATAGTTATTGATTCTTTGAGAGACAAATTATTGAGCACTGTTTAATTTTCCGTAGCAAACAAACATTAAAAATTAATTTAATTTATTACATTTAGATAAATATATTCAAGGGCAAATACAAGGACCCTTTGCAAATGAGAGGATTCTTTCTCTTTAATAATAACAAAGACATTATAATAACTATGTGGGTTTTTTTTCGAAGCTTACTTTACATCAAATAAGATTTGTTTATATTGAGACGTACCAATATCTGATCATTTGCTAGTATACATAGAATGTTAACTGATCTTGTAGATGCGGCACCTTTGAATCTAAAGGGCCTGAGGAGTTTGTGGTGCACAGTGTTCCAATAGAATTTCTGAACCGAACTGGCTATTGAACGTTTTGTTCCATTGGTCAGTAAAGCCCCGTTCCTTTACGAATATGGTCATAAATCTGCCATTTCACCAATTGTAGGACCATCCCCACCTTTGAGACCTGATCGGGAGTTCCCCGCAAATTGCCGGTAAAATGAACAAACATCAAAGATCCTCGGAAAACCGAAAGAGAGGGGTGAAGAGGACAAAATGTGTCTGTCTCAAGACGCGCACGGGCCGTCGGAATGGGGCTTAAACGTTTCTACGACCTGTCCGCATGCAAACGAGCCGCGCTTTCCCCCCTTGCCCCTCTCTTGCGGTTTTCTGGGTTTTACCGACAATTTGTCGGTAAATTGGACAAACATAAAAACACCCCAGAAAATCGCAAGAGAAGGTCAAGGGGGAAAGCGCGGATCGTCTGCAGGCGGACAGGTCGTAGGATCGCCGCTTAAAAACGAGTTTCTGAGGAGATAGAATAACTCTGAATATTGCCGCAAAAATCTCTATCCAAAATTTTTAAATGTAATAAATCCATTCACGAGAGTTGTAAATAATCTTCCTTAAATGTTTAAATTAGATTCAATGTAACTAAATGTATTCTGTGATTAGCATGTTGCCTGAGAATGCCACAACTTTTAGGGCGATATTTTGTATATATATTTCAAAACATTTCATTCTGGAACCTGTAAATTGCTTATCAAATCCATAAATAACTGTTTGAGCCTGTGGTACCAAAAACATGAGCCGAGATTCCCTGGAAATATAGATTTCCTTATAGACAAGATATTGTATAATTTTAATAAGCGCTAAAACTCAGTGAATTTTAGTCCTGTTTGCTAATTTTTATTTGTGAGAAATTTCTTTTCGGCAAACCACGAACATAAAATTAAAGTATCATGTGGAAATTAACATATAAAAAGAAATAAGCGCAATTTAAATTCGTGATATATATATAAAAAAAGTAGGCAATTTGGAAGGCAAAGGTTTACATCTGAGCTGCTATCTAGAAACATAAATTACTAATGTTAGAAATAGTCAAAATTAGAACTCAAAAATCATTTCACAACTCCTAGCTTTTAAGATATTACAATTATCGATAAATACAAAAGTTGTTTATCTTAATGAGACGCTAATTTCGCAAACAACTGCAGAAAAAGTGACCGCAGAGCTCTATACACATCTGGATGCTCCCGTGTCAGTGATTACAGTTAGAAGCACCTTCATAAACAGAACATTTATGACAGAGCAGCAATTACCAAGCCACTTATCACAGATGTTAATGGTAAACGTCGTCTGCAGTGGTGCCACACTCACAAAACCTGGTCGATTGATAAGTGAAAGAAAGTAATATGGTCTGACAAATCGTGTTTCACACTTTTCCTTACAACAGGACGGGTGCACGTTTGGAGGCCACCTACACAAGCTTATGATCCTGATTGTCTCTTTCCAACTGTCAAGCATGCAAGTGGATCTGTCATGATATGGACAGCCATGTCGTGGTTTTCTGCTGGACCAATCGTAACCCTGAAAGGAAGGATCACTTGGAAGAAATGTAGAGAAATTTTAGTTGACCAGGTCCATCCTGAGATGCAAGCTTTGTTTCCTGAAAGAGATGGAATTTTTCAGGATGATATCCACCATCCATGTAGCGAGATTTATCCAATCATGGTTTGATGCACACGAGGATGAAGTTAAACATCTGCCTCGACCCCCCACATTCATCCGATCTCTATATAATTGAACCGTTATGGTCTATTTTAGAGCGTTCAATACGGAATCGATATCCTCCACCGACATCTCTCCCAGAACTTTCACAATATCTCCAGGAAGAATGGTACAATATTCCTCTAAACACTATTCAACACTTGTATGAATCGATTTCTAGGCGAATCCAAGCTGTATTCCATGCCAAATGCGGTCCTACACCATTCTATTATAGGATTCTTTATAAATCTAAAGTGTTTCCATTATTTTGATAACCACCTATATATAGCTTTTGAAAGAAGGGTGGTTTGGGTTCTAAGGTCCATGATCGGCGAAGAACTGAATAAATTTTCCCGAAGTCTTGTCATGAGAACTATTGCAGTAGGTAGTCTTCCAATTAGAATCTACCTTAAAAATTCCTAGTGATTAACAGATTCGTCTTTTATACTATTTATTATATTTATCACAATCTGAGCAGTAAGTTTTTATGTGATCTACAATCTATTTTGGAAAAAGTACTTATTGAAATTTTAGATAAGGACCTATGAAAAAATATCTGGATACAACAACGACTTTGCGAATAGAAAAAGTCTTCGAGTCATCGATTTAAGTTGTTGAAAAAATATAGCATAGTACCAGAAGAAGAGAGGGAAGGGCTCGAAAAATAAAAATACTGTTATCTCAGTCTTAGGAGATTTCACTTGGACAAAATAGTTCCACATTTATTTCAATTATGGGGAACGAAACCGGCACTACGGTCCTAACATCACTGACTTCCAAATCTAAAATCACTGTACTTCTACCATCGTGAGAACTTTAAAAATCTAATCTCAAAATAAATATATATATATATATATATATATATATATATATATATATATATATATATATATATATATATATATATATATATATATATATATATATATATTTTATTCTTCGTGTATTGGTTCCTTCCTCCTTCTCTTTTCTGTTCTGGCAGCCGCCATTATATCATTACCTCCCCCCTGCACTTCCCTCTGCCCTTTCAGTTTCATAATGACTCTCATCCCTTTCCGTGATGGAGCCCCTCACCCTTGGGATGAATTGAACTATTTCAATCCACCTGTCAATTGTGCCTTGATTTCAACAGCCCGTTTGATGGACAGACACCCCTATGAAAAATCAACGGCAGGGGTCGATGAGAGGGAATAAATTCATATGCCGGTGCACGTGTAATGATATTAAAAATGGTATCCAGCTCTTCAGCATCCAACTGGTTGATTAAATCAGGGACAAAAAGGCCACGTGACATACATGTGTTGAGAAAATGTTAATATCATGGCTGATGAAAATAGAATGCTGGAGAAATATTATGGTTATTAAATATGGCCACCATTGTAGAATAATTTGAGGAAATTCTCAAGAAGAATCTAATTATATTTTCATAAAAATTTGTAACAGATCTGACTATATACAGGACATTAACATACAGATATTCCAGCTGATAGTTTTAAGGAAGATTTAGGAGATAAATGTCGTGGATTTATATCATTTTTTTTAGAGATAAGTAAAATGAGGAGAAGAAAAAATAATATCATGCCCAATGCCGTTTACATTTACCAAAATAGTGATGATGGCTGGGACCTAAAAAAAAATTATATTGACATTTAGGGTACATATAACCTTACGACGCCACTTTTTTGTGTAAAGAGCATGCTTTTGTTCTTTGAGTTGCATGTAAATTCTTCCGAATACAATTCGAACTATCAAAAGGCAAGATAAAAGTAGTTGTTGTTTTTAATCGAAAATCTCTTATGTTCAATCTTCTTTATCCAATTCCCGCTTTTTTATTTAATTACTTCTAACACGCACTTAACAAAATTGCTGATTCCGTCATTCCCACTCCAGAAACAAAGGGATAAAAATCCTTAACATCTGTAAACTTTTTTTAAAAAGATACTTAAAATTCCCTTGCCTTAACCGACATGTAGCATAGATATTCCTATCGAAATCTCAGTAATATCACTGAAAGGAAAAATTTCTGTCTCGTTGCTATTGTATCGCGATGTAAAAAAAACAACGTCATTTTATCATCGCTTCTCTCCTATTCAAATTATGATTCTGTGCAAAAGAAATTGAAGTTAATTTCAAAGTTTTCTTTTTTTCGGGCCATAAAATTATGTTTATATATTATATATATCTGCGTTTATATAATATACATAGATAATAATTAAATTTCTTATTCACGAAAATGATCACGTGAGCAGAAACTAATAACCACCATCTCCAGAACTAATTGCCTGAATGATATGTTATTATCAAAACAACCGTGCGATGATTATCACTTTTCCGGTTTTTCCACGCATCTCAGAAATCAACAACTTTTGGGGCACCATCCTTACCATTCTAAAAAACTGCAAGTATAAATAAGAATTGCAAAAATATTCCCCTTATTATTACCAAAACATATCAAGCTTTGTTTCATTTAATCGCAAAGCAAAAATATCGACACTTCCCTTGACCCGTAACATGACTCCAGAATCTGTTACTCGACGCCTTGTCGAATCGAATCTTTTGGATCCACAGAAACCCCAACAAATCCATTACCCCCTCCCCCCGACTCCAGCCACCAAATGCCCACTGGTGCGCGTGACTCAGAACTTGCTGGCAGGCGCTAATGAGATTGGACAACGTGTTCCCAGGGCACCGTGGACTTTACAAGGGTATTACGTCACCTCCATCCACCCCCACAGCTTCGCCTACCGTTTTATTGGTCACGTGCCGCCGCGGACAAGGGGACACGTGACCAGTGGACCGCGCGAAATGACTTGATCCCTGCGAACCTAACCTTTGAGCCCCTCTTCCCCCATTTTCTTCCATATCCTGGAGTACTCTTGTTACCAAGGTGGTAAGGTTGGAGTAGTCACTCACTTTGAGGGGGTCTGGGTTTGCAGTTTGATAAAGGATCTTGGTTAAAATCTGAGAGTGGTGTTTTCCTTTGAAGGTTCCTGTCTGAGGACTTTATTGATTGGTCTTTGAATAAATGTTTATGGAGTAGTTGCGGATCATTCGCGCTTCTGTTTGTCCTGACAGTAAATGTAAATATTTTGATTGCGTCCTCTGAATCTTGACTTCTTAGTTTTGGATTTCAGCCCCAAACAAGATTTTGTGTATCGATTTGAGTTCGTGAAAATATTAACTGCACTGATTTTTATCATCTTTTAGAATATGTCTAAGCAAAATTGATCCAGAAAATTTCATTAATTTAAAACATTTTATTAATATTTTGTCAATTTAAACTTGATTTCTTTTTACTTTTTATTAACTTTAATTGATAATTCTTTCTATTTCGTTTTTCTTTTTGCATGTTAATGTGAGTTGCAGTTGTTTTGCGTTTCGCAGATTAGTTCTTGGGATATGGGATATTTTAAAACTAAGTAAACAATATTAGCAGCACTGACTTTTATCACATTTTAGAATATTTCTAATCAAAATTTATCTAGAAAATTTCATTAATTTGGAACATTTTATTAATATTTTGTCAATTTAAACTTGATTTCTTTTTACTTTTTATTGGCTTTAATTGATAATTCTTTCTATTTCGTTTTTCTTTTTGCATGTTAATGTGAGTTGCAGTTGTTTTGCGTTTTGCAGATTAGTTCTTGGGATATGGGATATTTTAAAACTAAGTAAACAATATTAGCAGCACTGACTTTTATCACATTTTAGAAAATTTCTAATCAAAATTTATCTAGAAAATTTCATTAATTTGGAACATTTTATTAATATTTTGTCAATTTTAACTTGATTTCTTTTTACTTTTTTATTAGCTTTAATTGATAACTCTTTCTATTTCGTTTTTCTTTTTGCCTGTAAATGTGAGTTGCAGTTTTTTTATTACACAGATTGATTCTTGGGATATTTTAAAAATAAGTAAATAATTCGAATAAATTATACTTAAATGACATATGAGCTGTTAGGTTAAGAAATAATATTGTTGTCAAAATTGGAAAAACCATTTAAATTTGCTGGTTTTGTATTTTGTATTGGCAAATTGGTACCATTTATGTATTAATGCATTCGTTTTGTGTATAACGAATGTATCAGTACTTGAATGGTGCAGTGATTTGTTTGCACATAAGTCTGTTTCTAGTACTCGGAATTTATTATCCGCTTAAAAAGTTATATTAGCCTTATGGTTCATCCTGACCTTTTACATTTTCCCAATAATTCCATATCTCTGCTAATAACAATGTTAAATATGTGTGTAAGAAGATTGTTGCTGTACAACACAAATCGATTGTGAGTTATCAGATTTAGCACATATATATTTTTAATGACACTTAGAAGAGTTTTTCTTTTTTAAATTCAAGTTTTAATTTTAATTTAATGAATTGAAATGTAATTTGGCTGCTTTCCGATTTAATTCCTGGAAATATATTAGAAAAATGTAATTTTTTATGCTGTTTTAAAATTTAAAAAATTGCCTTTTTAAAGATGGTAATTTTGCCATGCAATTCTTTTTTTCGATTTTGATAGCATTTTAGTAGCATTTTTTCTAACAATATATTTTATAGTTCAAGGTTGTTTTTTTTTTCAAAAAATATTAATTCGCTTGTTTTTATTCCACTGTTGAAAACTAAAGAAAAAAAGTTCTGCTTAAAATCTGACCAGTTTACATGTGAAATCGGAAAGTGAAATAACATTATCACAGAAAACAATGTGCAAATCGAAGATACCTAGACACTTGAGTTTTCAGTGGTCATTATAATGTGATAAGAGTTGACATCATTAAAAATTTTATGAACATAGTAAATAGAACTAGTGCAAAACTATTGAAATTCGAGGACTTTAATGCCTGTCATGATTTTGTACTTAAAAGTACTTTATCGAGGAACTTATGAGCATCATGTTATATATCGGAGATATAATTGGTCAATAAATAATCTTAAAGAATCAATTGGTGGTGGATCGCCAGTGTCAAATTCAAATATTTTGTTGCCCTAAGAAATGCATATTAATAGGCCAATCTTTTAATAAATCAGCCGATTTAGTTTCTCCTTTCAACGCATTTTTAACACATTAATGTTTCAATTTAGGTTAATTTTTTCATTTCATTAACTTTGCGACAGTGTTTTTATTTATTTATTTTGAATCTACACTGCCCGGTGTCTTCATTTAATCGCAATATTACAGTAGCGAATTTTCGGTTTTTTATAAATATTCTAATAACTAAGTGAACTTAATGAAATATGTAAAAAACTGGCCAATTATATTTGATAAAATATTAATATTGAATTAATATTTTGTAATTCAAATAATTTATATTTCTTAGAAGCGTATTCATCAGCAACTATGTCAAAATAAAGTTCTTTGATTGTCCTAGTCCGGCTCCCTCTCAGTCTATAGTCAGCGACAATAGGAAGCTGCCTAATCTGCTTAATAGGAAATCCGCCATTTCGATTAGTTGTTAATAAAGCTAATTTTGATTACATTGTACTGAAGAGTAAATTCTGTTTATAATAATAATAATAAAGGTTCAGCTGATGTTTCCATTCTTATAAGAAAAACATTAATTGAAAGCATCTTGAGACTCAACTACTACTGGAGAATGTCAAAATTTTCTCATATTTTTCAAAATCCGAGACGTTTTCTCTCTTACTTTAATAGGGCCGCGGTGACCTGCTGGTAAGGTCTCGGCTTCGGAACCGGAGGGTTTCAGGTTCGTGACCCGATTCCACCGAAGAACCGTCGTGTAAGCTGGTCTGGTGCACGCTAAATCCGTCTGAGCCGAACATCCTCCCGTTGGTATGGCGTGGCTTGGAACCCTAGTGTTGCTTTAAAACAGGACGTTAATATAACTGAAACTAATACTCTTCCGTTTAATTGGCTTATATTATTATTATTTAATTGACCTTAGCTCTATAAAGTTCTTTAATTGCTTTATTCCGGTTCCCTCTCAGCCTATAGTCAGGGGCCTTAGGCAGCTCTCTAGTTTGCCTAATCGAAAATCCGCCACTACGTTTAGTTCTTAATAAAGCTAATTTTGATTACATTATACTGAAGAGCAGATTCTAATTATAATAGTAATAACGGTACAGATGATATTTCCATTCTTATAAGGAAAAAATCTTGAGACACGACTACTTCTGGAGAATCTCAGATTTTTTTCTTATTTGTCAAAATCCGAAATGTCATCACCTTTACCTTTAATTGACCTATATTATTATTATTTAATTGACCTTAGCTTTATAAAGTTCTTCAATTGCTTTATCCCGGTTCCCTCTCAGCCTATAGGCAGTTGCCTAATTTACCTAATCGGAAATCCGCCACTATGGTTTGTTATTAATAAAGCTAATTTTGATTAGGTTATACTGAAGAGCAAATTTTGATAATAATAATAAGGATACTGATGATATTTCCATTCTTATAAGAAAAACATCAACAGAAAAACATCTTGAGACTCAACTACTTCTGGAGAATCTCAAAAACTTTTTTCATATTTATCAAAATCCGAAACGCCATCGCTCTTACCTTTCTTCTCCAATTCCATTAAGTTCAAAAGCCTCGCTTTTGCAATAACTTTTTTTCCTGTGCCGCTGCACCTTAGCAACTGATTGGAGATGTCATGTTCAGGAGTTGCGATCGGCATATTTAATATTTATGTCCATGTCACCGAATCGGTTTCATTTCATTTTCTACGTGCTGTCCGCCTTCATTTTTTTTATCGTCTTTGTACTCCTGGAAGGAAGGTAAATTATTCATAGAAAATATATTTCAAAAGAGATAAGGAATGGTGGATCTAAAATTGTGAGACGTCCTAAGTAAGTTCTTTCAAGAAATAAATGCCTTCTGCCTTGTATGGTTTCTTATTTGCTGCGCCGGCCCTGTTCGGAATGAGCTTTAGTGGACCCCGCCAGCTGGGGTCTGCCGAAGTAAATGTTTTTGGTGTCTTTGGGATTTGGGATTCTGATTGATGGGCTGATCCGGAAGTTATGTTGTTAAGACTGCAGTGGGAGGCAGGATGTTGTGGCAGATCTATAAGTTATGTCTTTTTGTTTTATTCAGTATGCGGTTTATCTGATACATTTTCTGGTTCCTTCTCTTCTTTGATTGAAGGCGACTCGCATTAAATAACAACCCCTTATTTGTTTGACTTGTGTAAAATAAATCTTTTCATTATTTATTAAATCTTTTTGGAATATTTCATTCTAATGGAGGATAAAATATCGTGGCTTTTAGCACAATGTTTTTGAGATATTTGCTTTTATCATCAACATAATGACTTGCTGCATCTTCAGTGAATGTATTTTAGCAATCATTCGTTTGTTTTTTAAGTAAGAGGGGCTTTTTTATGTCAATAATTTTATTAATCTTTTCTAAGTGGCTTTTATTGTAAAAAAGAAAGAGATAGAAAATATTTTTATAATTGAAGGGGCAAAAGTTATAGTTATAAATAATCTTATCACTAACTAAACTATTAATATTTTCAATTGTTTGATCTTTTATATAAATGTTCTTGACATATAACAACCTTATTATTCAACTATGGTAATCACGTTTAATATAAAATCTTATTATCAGTTAACATTTAATATAAAATCTTGTTATAAGCTTACATTTATTATAAAATCTTGTTATAAGTTTACATTTATTATAAAATCTTGTTATAAAAAATTTCTGAAACTCTTGTTATAAGTATATAGATAAAGATTGTTGTGATGGGTAATCTTACAGATAAGCAAATTCCAGTGAAATGTGACTATGGAAGGAAGTCGGCATGTTGTTGTATTATATTATTTATTCTATAGGATATACGCGTTTTCTCCCTTAGGAATATAATTGCCATGTTGAGAGAGAAGTTATAATCTAATATTTGTCACGATTGCAAAAGCACATGTTCTTTTTCTTCTTTCAGAGACTTAATTTAGTTATCTATTTACTTGTACTATATTTTCTAATTTAAATTGCATCCCTGTAATGCAATAATACCGAAATCTTATTTCAGTTGCTTTTATATTGAAGATAATGTTTGTTATTTATTTTTGGGAAATCTATGAGTAAAACCGTCCAATATAATAAGTAAATTCTGAAATATGTTCGGTAAGCACAGCTACAATGCTAAACAACTCTTCTTTCAATTACTTTATTTTTCAGATCAGGTTTTTGTCGCATGCTCTTGAAATTGGTTGAATTTTTGTGAATTCCAGTTTTTCATTAAAATTTAAATTTAAGATCAGATCATGTAAAGGTAATTAGGCAAGTGCAGAGACGCGATGAACTTACTGTATAAAGGTCTGAAGTTTTTAAAATAATTTTAATGAGATGTCTTTCACAATTTTAAGTTTGACTTCTTTGGGAAACCATGTCGAAAATGTTATACATTGGAGATTTAATTAAATTGCTGCTCCTGACAAACGAAGTGGTAACCATAGACGGTTAATTATAAGTATACTATTGGCTAAATAAATTCTCGCATGCAAAATTTTCATAAATAAGTTCTGTTAAAGTAGATACAATTTTTGGCTTTAATTTTAGAAATGCTGCAACTATTTTTCAGCGGTTTTAATCATTCTTGATCTGCATAGCTAATTCCGTCTTTTCACCCCCTTAGTTTAGTGCAGTTTCCCTTTTATTATGAGTCCTTGACTCTTGGTAGAAGGATTAATGATGAGTCCTTGACTCATGTTAGAAAGATTAATAATGTGTCCTTGATTCATTGTAGATGGGTTAATGATAAACTCTTAATTCATGGTAAAAGAGGAAGTGTGACATTTTTCAAAAACGACTAGAAACACCCATACAGCAGCTGTTACAATTTGAATTAAATCCATAATATGGGACCAGCCAAGATTGAGCTATTACCACTATGCTAATGCATCCTGGGAAATATGAAGATCAAACTGCCGAGGCGGTGTAATCAGGCACTGAAATGAACGCGAAATGGCCGCCATTACGGTGCAGCCCATTTCTACGAATTGAGATTGATATGCAGACAGTTCAGTTTTCTATTTTCTATACCCACCGGGAAGCGATAACCTGCTTATTTATATGGCAATCTTTCATTCCTGTTACAGATCACCGGGTTCGCCTGTAATGGATGTATGTTGCGAAAGCATAATAAGCAGGCCTCTATAGAAAACAACAACGACGTTTATTAAACACAAAGGCGCAGACGATGAATACAACGACGGCAAATACGTACAGCCGAGTCGTATACACAGGACAGCACATAGCAGCACACTACAGCAAACAGTAGCCCACAAATAGTAATCGACCACATCACACAAAGCGGCCAGACAGAATTCAGCTGGAAAGGTGATCCTCGGAGCTTCGCTCTACAGTCTCTCCAAACGGCTGAACTTCTCCACTGTCTCCTCGCTTTAACTTTGTCCAACTGCCGACTCACTACTACGCGACTGGCTACTCCACACACAACTTGATGCTGCTTCCACAATAGACAACAGGACTCGGTACACAGCTAAGTTCAGCAATAGCTTGAGCTCCACACAACGCTGGCACTCCGCCGTTGCTTCGCAATCCTCTCGAAGACTCGTTATTTGTCTACGACTCCGACTACGCTTCCGATTTGGTCCATTGCAGCTTGAGACTACCGTCCTTTTATAGTTCCCAGGAGGCGGGCTTAGAACCTTCTGGGCCAATTAGGCGTATCTCAGTTCCTATTGGATGGATCGTTAAAATTCTCGAAGTTTCCAGCATTATCCATTTTGTCGCCAAATGGTCGCCAAGTTCTGGGATTACTGCTTGGCACCCGAGCAGCATCCAATACAGATGATTGTAAATTGGTCTTTCCGGTGATAGAAGCAACCGTGCTGGGAAGCAGCGTAACAGTTTTGTAACATTTTTTTCAGTCCTATATCGGAGGTACACTCCTCCCCCAATTGGATAATTTATGGGGATAAATTACATCTCTGGAGGACATTAAAGGGAAGCTGGCTTTCATTCTGTATTTCGCTTAGAGAAAATTCTCTAACGGCTGTTTCCACCGCAACCAATAATTTGTTTTTAAAGCGCCATCGGCTTACCAGCTTTTGAATAATGCTGCTAAAAGGGATAAGATCTATAATTTTTTTTCTTTCACACACATTCCTTAATGTGATAAATGCTACTTCGTTGTCATTTGTAATCCTACAATTCTTCAGTATTAATAAAATTTCTTCGGTCTTAATTTTGAATTTCTCAAATCAAAGCAACAAGTTGTTCAATCAAACGCATTCCTAATCAGAATGCATTATGCATTTTTAAAAGTATCACCTAATTTTTTTTCTTTTTATTTAAAAGTATAATTTTATTATTTAAATGCCCCATCAAAATCAGCAAACCTTATTCATGGTTCCCCTCTTCTTCAGGGAAAAAAAAAAAGAGTAGAAAGAAAGCTTAAACCTCTTAAAGTACTTACACTGCTCACCCCTATTATCCTGGGCGGATCACCCGTTCCTTTGTTTCCTTCCTCAATAATTCAGAACCCTGTAGCTTCGTCCTGTCAATTAACTTTTAAGGAAAGCGTCGGGAACAATGGCAGGGACAGTCAGCGTCCGGGGCTCTAATGAAGACCTGAATGGACGTCTGGAGTACAGCTGGAAGTGTCGCTGGAGACGTTGTCTCAGAAGTGTCCGGTTGTCCGTTGTCCTGGATCGCTGTTTACAGCCCTTTAGTTGCTGGGCCTGACGTGACAGTCCCTAGGGACGGATCGAGTGATTTATTGTTCTTACTCGAATTTTTTTGTTTCTGGGTCTGTAATGTCTTGAATTGTTTCATTGTTAGTGATTTGTTCAAGAATTTGATTTTCTGAGTGAATGTTTATATCGCTTTTTAAACACACAATTGTTCATGATCTGTAGAATCTATATTATCCAAGGAATTAATTCGTTGGCACGACAACCTTGGGTAAGCGAATTTCCTGGATAATCAGAAAATGGCAGAATGCGAAAATGCTTTTGAAAAATGTTTATTTACAGTAGAAGACCTATAAATAAAATTGTGACTTAATGAACAGCGGATTTCCATACTAGCATAAATCTTTATTAGGGAATAAAGATTTATGCAAGTATGGAATAGGAACTTAAATCATAATATTTTTCTATAAAACCCTCTAAAGCATATCGATGGAGTACTCAACGCTCTTATACTCTATACAGTAATCACCACTGTCTGAAATTTAAATTCAACCATAAATTCAATAAATCTGTAAATAACTTCTTTTATCTTCTATAGTTTGTACCTTTTAATCATATGTGCTTCATTTACAACCCTGATGCTATTAGTTCCCGGAATTTGTCTCCAGGAAATTATATCCAGGAAAACTTCGATATCCGTCACAAATATTTATTCCACACACACACACCGGCAATGTCTTCCCATCATGCATTCGTTTCGATTCGTTCTTCGCCAAAATTCGATAATTACCACCCCTGCAGTCGGTATATCCTTCTCCGTTCTTTTATTAGCATATTCTTGATACGATCCCAGGCTTCATTATTTGACACATTTTTGTTCCCTTTAATTGGCGGGAAAATCCGTTAGAAGGCTCGCTTCATTAAATCACGTGGCACGGGACGACAAAATGGCTGACGCCATCGAAGCGTTAATTATATTTAAATCGTTTCATATTCCATTGTCGTAATTAACGCCGCGACTACTCAAATCTCCTTCGCCTGCAAACATCCATTAAATATCACGCCCCATTTAAAGTATTTACCTTTTAGAAGAGGGAGGGGGGACTTAATTGGGCATCAACGGCAGGCCGCAGAAATGCAATTAAGAGGGATATTGGATTGCCTTTTACCGCCATGCTTTTCAGCCAACTGTGAGTTGATGACTTATTAACAATGTTTTCTTCACTTTCTGCCTTGGTTCTCCCTTTTATTATTATTATTATTATTTTTAATTTTCCCTACCACAACGTTTATTATTTTTTTCTTTCACCTCCCCCCTCCCCTTTTTTTTCTTTGTTTCGTTCTTGCTTTATTCAGCTGCCGCGCCATTTTGACATTTTTGTTCGAACCTGGAACTTAATTCTTGGCGCTCTCCCCCTCTTCCGCCATATTTTAACGGGTCCTCGTCTGTTTTATTAGTTTCGCCAAAACAATGTTACCGCATTAAGTAAATAAAGGGAAGTATTGTGTTATTTTAAGTAGCCTTTTTGGAGGAGAGAGTTAAAAGAGAATGGTAGGTGGAGGAAAATGATAATAAAGGTAGTGGGGATGTTTAAATTTTCTCTTTTATGTAAGTGTTCGAAGAGTATTTTTCTATTATGTCTGGGAGAGGAGATGTTTAAATAAAGCGCTTCTCGAATTCTGAGGGTTTGTAGGGGTTCGTTGCTAGAATAATGGGGTGATTGTTTTTAATACTACTTTTGTGTTATGTACATTTTACTGTATTTGTTTTGTGAATTTTGGAAGTGTAATAAGATTGACTTGTTGATGGGAAATTACATTTTCTTCAGCTTTTCAACCAGACAATGCGTTGTTTAGTATTCTTTTTCCTTAGAGGATCAAAACATTTTCAATACAATGTACTCAATCGATCCTTATTTCAATGTATGTTTTTAATAATGGTATTAGTTTTTTTTTAATACTTAAGGCCGAAAACGATAGCTTTTAAAAACATATAGCATTAGATTAATGTCACTTTTGGACTGCATTGTTTTCTTTAAGGGGACTCGGTACCCTGAGTTATAAAAATAATCGAACCATCTTAGCAAAATCTTGATTTTCATATATAAGAGAGCTTAGCGATCTTAAAGAAATCTGAAAATCGCCAAGTAAGCGTATTGGCGTAATCTGGAAATCGCCTGTTTAGTTATAAAAATGATTCGATATCTTAGCATATTTAATGGAATTTTTATAATGATATAGCGAAATATCATTTCATGATGAATTTCAAAATGTTAGTCTTAATTAAACTTAAAATGAAAGGTACTTCTTTATTTTCACTCAATCCTCTGAATTTATTCGATGATTTTTCAGATTACGCCAAGATAATACGTTTACCTGGCAATTTTCAGATTACTTTAAGATCTCCAAGTCCATTATACAAAGAAGCCAAAATTTTTGCCAAGATGATTGGATATCCTGGTTTAATTGGCGATTTTCAGGTTACGCCAAGATGGTTGGCGACGATTTCTATGTTAGTGGCGATTTATCGCACCAGCCGTAAAAAATAAATAACACCATATTAAAATTCAATAATATATAGATATTAATTTATTAAAATAGTTCTTTCTTCATATCGTCCATTAAATCACCTCTTAATGCATAAGGCTATAATTTGGCATAGACAGTTTAACCCTTTCTAGGGCTGTGGAAAGTATGCTTCCCACCAAATTTATCAATCTTTGTGTGAAATTATGTAGGTTGACATCAGTTCAGACAAATTTTTTTAGTCAGTCAGAAACTTAGATGCTTCAGTTCTTTATCTCAGGCAAAATGATGTGTCTTGATTTGTTATTTAATTATTAATTAACCAAATTAATTAATTAATCAAATTAAATGTATCTAATAAGCTAAATGAATCCCTTTTCTTATCCTAATTGCAAGCCTAAAAATATTTTAACATAATATGACTAGAAAAAAAATGGCCCCTTAAAGGATTAATTCATTTTAAATTAAATTTTTTAAAAATTTTACAACTTTTCGTTCAAATTCTAATGCATACCACCATTTCGTCATAAATTCTTAAAACTTCTGAAAGAAATCGGCTAGTTTCTGAAGCTATAATTTATTGAAACATTCTATAATAAAGTTTGAGAAATAAATGCCCTTGTATTTTTAAGAGTCAATGATGACACCTTGATAATGTTAATTGTAATTTGTCCATGGAACTCTTTTTATTGCTGTTGTTCATGTGCATAGAAATTTACAAAAGTGAAATGGAGGTCGTAACTTCAACGAATGATTTGCCCTTTCGACAAATTAAAAAAAAATCTTTTTGAAATTAAGAAAAAAAAAAAATGTCTGAAAATGCTCATAAAAGTGTCATTAATAGCATACAATGCAAAATAGGTGTTTATTGGTTTTAGTATTATGGGTTTTCTAAGAGAATTGTGTGTTGAATTTGAATAACTTCGAATTGATCCGAGTTTTATTATTATAAAATCTTCGTTCTATTCTGTTACCTAAAATCTTCCAAAAAATTCTATTATCCTCTAAATTCATTATCTAAAATCTTTGCATTTGCTCATACTTAATTTCATCTATTTTTATTGTCGTGTGTTTGAATTTTAGAGTTTAATTATACTTGGATAGACAAAAAGACAGTTTAACTTTGGTGAATTTTTTTATAATTATCTTATTTATTTAATAATTAACGCTTATCTACATTTAATAATGAAAATCAGTCATTGAATTCTTCATTTAACTTGATAGTTTTCATTTATGTAGTTCATAAGACCAAACAGGCAGACAATCATCATTTTGTAATCAGATATAACATATTTCCACCGAAGTACTGATTTCAACATCGAATTTTATCATTCTTGAGATAGATTAATTTTCTTTTATCTAATAATTCCACAATGTTTTTAATTTTGTATAAATGTATTTATTGTATTATTTGTATAAGTTTATTTATTTATTGTTTTATTTTACCTAGAAATAAAATAAATTACTTTCCTTTTTGGTATTTATGTTTAACACGAATCATTATTTATAAAGTTCAGCTTTATTTTTTCTTAATTATTTTTTTTTAAATTTTATTCTGAGCCTGCGTCATGTCTGTGATATAGATATAGGATTCAATACATATCTAATCTCATATCTAATTTTGTTTATCTGAAATGCTGTGTTTTTTTTAATCATCATATTTATGTACGTCTAGAGAAGATACTCGAGGATAGACTATTGTACGTTATAGAATTCCTTACCCAATCACTCTCGGCTGATTTTGCTTCACAAAAAAAGGCAATACCCATTATCTAAGAAGAGTTTTTTTCCTCCTGAATTCTTTGTTTAGTATATTTTTGCATTCCATTCTTTGGCTTTAATTCGGAGCTTTGAAATCTTTCCATATAATGCTTAAAAAAATATAATCATCTTCTCCTTCGACTGTCATCTCATCGCCATTTCTGGAGAAAAAAACGCAGCAAATACAAGCAATTGCAATTGGCAGATACGCAAAGGCTAGTGTGTTTCCATATCTAAAAACAGACAGCAGACGAATTTCTCCCAAATTGTGATATAATAGTACTATTTTGCATAAATTTTATCCTTCGTATTCGTTGTTGTTATAATGATAATAATTATTATTATTATCACATTAACAGACTGTTCCAGACACGACTTCTTTGGACTCAAGAGATTGAAAAATCGAGAATCGTCAATATCTCAGGATCGAAATTTTTGAGGTTTATAATATTGTATGCATTTTTTTAAAGGGGATTGATTATTCTAGCTTTCCGTTTCTTTATGTATAAAATCACATAACTGTACAATCACCATTTAATTCCATGCTATCCTGCTGCTCCAACATCAGAAGACGAAGCAACATATTTAAATGAACCTATCAATGGATTACCAATCGGGCTGCCCTGAATGCCTTCTCTTGTAACACCTGTCCAGGGCATTTCACGCTCATTACAACACATCCTTTACAACTCATTATCTATCACCAACAATCTCCCTCGTGCGCATCCCTTTCCATCAAACCAAAATTAACCACACAAAACCTACTGTTACCCCATCAAACCAGAAACGCACACCATCCCTCTCTCGGTTGTGAATAGACATAATTCCCGGATAATCACCTTCTGCATCCTTTCATGAGGGGGCTCGGAATTATGACCCCCCCCTCCTTTCTATTGGACGTTAATGTGGCAAGTTGTAGACACACGGTTAACTGTTTGAATAGAATCTAACGTTTCTGGGCGCGCTTAATAGAAATCGAATTAATGCTATGTGGAAACTCGTTCCAGGAATTGAGTGAGAGGAGGGGTAGGGTGGACGGATAATTTAGAAGGGAGAAGGGATGTGTGTGTGTTTCCTCTGAACATACGGGGCTAATAATTCTGCAGAGGGGGCGGAGGGGGTCAATGATTCCGGGAATTGTGGGATCGGATGGCTAATTGGGATGGATAGGGTGGCTACAGAGATTCCATCGATAGGGTTAGATGTTGGATGAGCGTGTGAGAATTTATGCAGGGTAAGTGAGTGGTCTGTTATGTGGATATCGGCAGGGGTAGAGTGACCAATAACCATTCCAGCGTTGCTAGTGACGGATATACTTTAGCTATAACCGGTCGAATAGGATACCAAATCTTATTTGGCATCATTTTGATTACTGTAATATCCCTCATAATCAGCCATGTCAAAATAGTGGAAAATTTTAATATTTTTGATTGCTGAAAAACAAGAATACATACGGAGATACTATTGATTTTGGTGGTCAAAATGTGGTGTATTTATGCAACAAATATTAATAAATTATGGAAAACGTTAAATTGTATGTTGTGATTTTTTATACAAAAAATTACCACATACAATTAAATTCTTGCATTAAAGATCCTATGAATGAAAAGATTTTATTCTCACGGCCCAAGTTTATCAACTAATTTCATTTAATTGGCGTGATTTTGATTTTTTAAATTTAATTCGGGCCGTCAGATCAAATAGGCCCCATGGCCTGGTGCTAAGATCTTGGCTTTGGAACCGGAAGGTTTAGACTCGAGACCCGATTCTACCGAAGAACGGTCGTATAAACGGCCCTGACGCTCGTTTAATCCGTTGGGGGTCAAACGCCCTCCCTTTTTTGTGGTACAAATGTTTGGAGGGGGGCAGAGGATATCAGCTCAGGTATCATCCTCGATATTTAATGGTGGTTCAAAATGACAAGGTTCGTCCCAAAATAAGCCTAGTGTGGCTTTAAAACGGGACGTTTCTGAACTAAACCGATCAAACAGCACAACGAAATTTAACAAAGTAATTTCAGTACCTGTCATCACAAACATGAATAAACTGAATTCTAGAGGCGTGTCTATTCTTTTTTCCATAAAAATCTTCTTTCTGGCATCGACGAGATCTCATTGTTGTTATTAAAAGAGATTGTACCAACGAAAATTCAAAAAAGAATATGAACAATCGTTTGCATCTTATGCATAGATTTTGCGAAATATTAACCATTATTAAAAGTATTATATTTCCACTCCTCTCTAATTTTCTCTTGATATTTCAAAATTGTTGGTAGAAACATTAAGTAGTATAGAACACATCTAGACAAACGCCAATCATTCAGTAATTCATTACTGTTTAAGTGGTAAAGCCTTGGAATTTTAAATGATTGATCGAATTTCAGTCAAATGTGCCGTTATTGGCGATGTATAGAATCGTTATAATATTTTGAATATTAGAAACAATATCTGGTATTAAAAAGTATTTGAATTTTTGGACGTAACTTGTATTTCTATACAGTTATGAAAAAAGACGAGACTGTATAAAGGACCTTTCTTTACAAGCATTCCATGTCTGCAGGGAAACTTGATTCACGTAGTCACTGTCACGTAGATTCAAACTGTCACGTAGATGAAGTGAATGTAGTAAATCCAATAGAAATGAACACACTCAAGATCAACTTAAGAGTTTTTAATACCAATCTAACCGATTGGGAACCTACTTATATACAGTTCAAGAACCTTCTAGAATTTGAAGGTCCGCAGAAAATTAGGAATTTACATAAATAACATATTAGAATAATTAGCATAAATTTGCATAAGTAACATAAGTTTGACATAAAGCAAATTGAAATTAAAAATCAATTCTTGGCTGTTCGCCTCACTTGTATTTGAACCCGCGACCTTCCGCTCCGCTAGGAGATGCGTCGTTCAGCCGACTGAGCCATCGGCGCTTGGTCGGAAGGAGCAATTTTCGCTACAGAATTGTTATAATATTTCGAATATTAGAAACAATATCTGGTATTAAAAAGTATTTGAATTTTTGGACGTAACTTGTATTTCTATTCAGTTATGAAAAAAGACGCGACAGTATAAAGGATTTTCCTTTACAAACATTCCATGTCTGCAGAGAAACAGGATTCAGTAGTGAATACTGCTTAGTATGGAACTTTCCATATCCGCGACATTTTAGTTTTTAAATAGAAAATTTTCTAGATTCCGACGGCAAATAAATTTGTATATAAAGACACATTAACTATTGAAGTATTAATGAATAAATTGCAATATAGTAAATTGTTATTACTTTCTTGTTTATTTATTGTGCTCAATAATCAGTGTGAACCATTTGTTTACAATGTTCGTAAGACAATCTTTTGGGATTGCCATTTATATTTTAATAAATGCTAGATAAGACCAAAATCGTTATTACTTTCTTATTTACTTATTATGCTCAATAATCAGTGTGAACCATTTTTGTGTGAACCATTTTTTTACAATGTTCGTAAGACAATCTTTTGGGATTGCCATTTATATCTTAATAAATGCTAGATAAGACCAAAATCGTTATTACTTTCTTGTTTACTTATTATGCTCAATAATCAGTGTGAACCATTTTTTTACAATGTTCGTAAGACAATCTTTTGGGATTGCCATTTATATTTTAATAAGTGCTAGATAAGACCAAAATCTTCGTCATTAAGTTTATGGTAAAAATCCAGTATATAACGTTTTGAATTGATAACTTTTTTGCGTTATTTTAACAGTTCTTATAATCCTAAATATGCTTTCAGTTAATTTTTTATTTAAAATAGTTAAACTTCGAGTGACTTTTCATGAGTTTCTTAATCTAATTTTTTTTCTCTCTTGGAAACATTTTGTAGTTGTCTATCAGTTTTTTTCAGCCAATATCCATTGATGCAGAACTAGTGACTAACAGAGTTTTTTTTTCCCTAAGTTAACAGACAGCTTTTTTTTTTCTTTTTCTGGTTCTAATAAAAAAAAAAGGAAGAAAGAAACTTTATTATCATTTTTTATCTCTCTTTTTCCCGAGTGCCTTTCTCGACAGACCCAGAAGCTAACACCCCAAGCCTAAGAGGGCTAAATAAAACACCAGCACTGCAAGGGAAGAATAAACAAGAAATAAATGAAAAACAAAGAAAGGAACAGAAAAAGAAAAAACAAAAACAAAAAAAAGAGCGGGAAACTGCCTCAAACGAAATCAAGAAACAGCATTCGCACGAGTCCCGAAGTGCCCTGATAAAAAAAAAAAAAAAAAAAAAAAAAAAAGCAGACAGGAGCGAGAAAGGGAAAAAAAAAATTACTTCGAACGCAACAAAGGGAAGAAAACACAACCCAGAACAACACCAAATAATAATGAAAAAAAGGGGGAAAGAGAATCAGAAATCCTTGTTCTTTTCTGTTGAATGCTTGACAAGCTACTAGTGGATCGTAACAAAAAGTATCAGTTAGTATGTGTCCCATTCTGGTTTCATAAAAAAAAGAGAAAAAAAAAAAAAGAGAAAGAGAGCAAGAGGGGAAAAATAACTATCCACTTCTGCGACAAAAGAGTGAGAAAGTAACATTTAAAAGCGAAATGGCGCAAGTCAACCGCAATGATAATTGCTCTGCTACGAATGAATGTAAGGGAAATATTAATTCGTTCTTTTTTGTAGAAGAATGTGTATGAATTGATCTCATCTTGTTTGAATAAGATCTTTTTGTCTTAATTTTCTTTCAGATTGATGTAAGAATGACTTAGTAATTCTAAGTTCTTTGTAATCGTTTGAAGTGCTATGCTTAATCGGCCGCGAACTTGCTGAAATGGTCTTTTAAATTATTAAGTTCTTATTTACATTATTTTTATTCAAGAATTTTTATTTATACAGTTTTTTTATTTCATCTAATTCAGGACTTCAATTTTTCACATTCAATACTTATACTATTGAATAAAAATATTTCCACGATTGCTCAAAAATTTTTATTTTTTTATCGAATTTAATATTTTCTAATGAGATGTTTTACATAGAGATGAGTTTCTTAATTGTTCTGTTGAAAAATTTGACCTTACAAGTTTTGTGACTTTAATATTGTGGAATTTAGAGACGCGCCCCCTTGACCTAATGAAATCAAGGCGACTTAGTAGATTTAATACCGCCAAAAATCGAACATTTTTTTCGTTAGTTCTTCCCAAGGGGGGGGGGGCAACTCGTAATTGAAAGTGAGAAGCTTCCGGCATGGTGGTTGGTTATCACCACCTTAGTGAGTACAAGAAAAGGACGGGGTCTGGTTCCACCCATCGATGATGGGACGTGATTCCTTAGGGAAGGGTTGTACCGTGACCGGTGATGGCCCATTGGATTCAACCACAGTTCTCGCCAGTGTTGCTGTTGCAGCGGTCCAGTCATTCAAGTTTTTTCGTGTGACTTCCAGCGGGTCGGAGTAGCCAGTTTGTTGTGGTTTTCATTAGTTCATAGGAAAAATTGAATCTTTCTAAATATGAGATAATATATAAATCTTTCTAAATATGAAATTTCTATGTATGAAATTTTAGAGCTATATCTGTATTTCTCATTAAGTTATGGAAGAACTTTTGATGCATTACAGGAGAGTAAGCATTACAGGGGTACTCAATTCGTCTACTAGAACAGAACACAATAAAGAAAAATTGTTATTTTTCTACCGTTCCCAAATGTATAGTTAAATTTAAAAGAAGTAAATTTTTTTCAGTTTAGTTTACATGCAATTTTCCTTATAAGAGGAAAATCCTTATAAGGAAAACCTCTAATTTTCCTTAATTAGAGGTTTTTAAATTTTTGTTTCTTATTCATTTACAATTTTCGACTCACTAAGGCTTTTAAAATAATGAAAATAAAGGTATTTCTGTTTTTATGTATGCTGTTAATTTATGCTTATGGCAGAAATATGCATTTAATCAACTATAATATATTTCTTTTTTTTTTAAGTTATGATCATTTAGAGAAATATTGATCAATCGTTGATTTTTTTTTCTTTGTATATTCATTTCACAAGCATAATATTTTATTTTAATAAATTTTTGCATTTTTTGAATTTTAAACAATTTAGAGTAAATTAATTAATATTTTGTTAAAGTTACAGACAAATTGGATGGCTTTTATATCATGGAATTTATAAATAAAAAGTTAAAATTCGTTTTTCCCCATGTTATGTTTTTGATTATATATTATTTTTCGAAAGTCTAAAGCTTTTTTAAAAATTGGAGTAAGGGGTATGAAATTTTTTGTGAATGTTCTGAAATATAATATGTATTAATGATTATTAATTAGTTCTAAGACATATTGTAATTTCTTTAAAAATATTTCAAAGTCAAAATTAATAGATTTTTCAGAACTTTTTGTGCCTTTTCACAATAAAAAAATAATAATAAAGGAAGTATGATTAGCAAAAGAAAATCCATTTCAGGTCTTATGCAGTATATTAGTAGCAACCTGGAAAAAATGTTGATAAAAAGTCTGCGTATTTAAAAAAAAAAATTTAACTCAAAATTTTAAAAAATTTAAATTTTACAAAATTTTTAGAAATAATTCAGTTTTTATGGAGGACAATTATAAAATATTATTTTACATAAGACACTATTAAAATGTAATTCCAAATGTTACAATTAAACAATGTTTAGATGGTGCTGTGTCGCCTTAAATTTTTTAAATGCATGATCATAATACATATCTTAAATATATAGGTATGTGTGGAATGGATATTGTGAAACAGGCGATTTCAACCTATGTTATATTTAAAACTAGTGGTACATTGCATTATTATTAATAATACAATTTTTACAAAAAAAATAAAAAAATAAATGAATATAAAATTTGCTTTAAATCTGTTAATTAAACACTGTGTATATTTTTCTGTTTTTGATATGCCACGTTAAATTGGCATCAATGGCAACTTTCACACTAAACTTATGCTCGGATACTATAGTAAATAATAATTTATTTCAAAACAGAAATTGGTTTTTATATCTTTCGAGTGACAGGAATCGAATGGTTTAAATTTCCCGAATGAATTAAAAAAGATAAAGTGCACTTTTTTATTAAATTGAAAATATAAATATATTTTCGACAAAAGTGGTAACATTTTTAATGTTTTTCAGTATCTTATTCTTACGAAGTCGTGTTTTCGGCCATTAATATTGCCTAAAAATACAGCTGAATATGGTTTTACACTAGAAATTAACTAATATAAACCTGATATCGAAATTGTTTACAGTGAAATAGATTCGGCCTTTGTATGAATTCTCACCGGCTCATCTAGTAATTACTATTATGTATTATTGTCCGTATTGTATAGAATACTTTATTATGATGTTAAAGTTTCATTTGTATATGAATATTATTCGACAATATAACTTTAAAATTTTTTTTTTTTTTATTATTATAACTCCGTTTTGTATGCATTGAAGGGTAATTGTAAAATGCTTTACTACTGATGCAGATACTTTTCACTCTTATTAATGAGGTATAGAATTTTTAAAATTTGAGCACCCCTGATGTAGAAGGGTATGTGAAGGGTGTTGTGAATATTAGTTGGCGATATTTTTTTTTTCGTCGTGTGACTATTTTAAGCCAAATTTTTGCGCAGTAGCTTCTGAGGGTAAAGACCCCTTGAACACCCGAGGGCAGAAGTTTGACTTCTAGCTCAAATGAAGATAGCACACACACACTCGCTTGCACAATCCCTTTTTACAGGGGGGGGGTCGTTCACACATCTCACAGAGAGAATACAAGGAAGAGAACAACCATGCCCGAACCAGGATTCGATCCTGGAACGCCTAGATCACGGGGAAGACGCGTTACCTCTAGACCAGGATGCGGGCATTAGTTGGTGAATATTTCGACTAATGGAATTCTAAGAATCACCATCATCCGTTTCTCATGATTCAGTGGCTTCGAAACTTTTTTTAATCTTCAATGATATTCCTCATCTATTGAAAAAATCTGGAATTTTTATCATTTTCTGACAGCCTAATTTATCTCATACTGACGTTTAAAAGAGACATCACCGTATCCTACACTGACATGATTCAATCAAATTTCATCTGACCAAGCTCTATGTCTGCTATTAATAATGTTCCTGATATCAAAATAAAAAAATCTTTTTAAGATGTCTGCAGTGATATGTGGTCATATATCAATCAGTTGTACACTGACTGTAAATTTCTTACGTCTGTTTTTTTTAACTTAACATAGGAATATTTGTGAAGGCCGACCTTGTAATTATGACCTTCTGTCACATGATAATTTGACATCATAATCGGCCCATCACTCTCGAAATTTCCGTCCAAAAAAGACTGACATTTGACTTACATTGCATGACTTTTTACTCGCGATTTTCCAATTCCAAATTGGATGATTTGATCAAAGATATTCCTAATAGTACAAGATATTGTACAATATCTCTATTTTGTTATTTCATATTCTGAATGCAAGGCAACATCGTAAAGATACAATATCCATATCGCACAGCCCCTTGTACTAATAAAGATCACATTTCTGGCAGCTGTAAGAGAAATTTTGCTAAGGAATTATCACTGTGCTTAAACTTTGACATAATTAAGGTCTCCCGCTCCTTCTTTTTACTGTGGTCTTAGCTTCCCGACAATCTACAGAGGTTTTACCACATACTTTACTTATTCTTCCCGCATTTTAAGTAAATGGTCGGTTGATTTATGGCAAGATAAATTCAGAAACTCAAGTTTCCGGTTAACGCATTTAATTATGCAAAATATTCAAACGCATTTTCTTTAAATAATTTGAAATGATATTTTATGGTAATCCGAAATACAATTTCTAATGTCATTTGAGAGCAAACAAAGACCAAGTCCGCGATTTCCTCAGCTTTTCTTCGCCACCCCCCTTTCTTTTCATTCTTCTGGCAGAACACCGAAATTAATCTTTGACTTCCACTTTTCCTTTTTGAATAGCTTTGGTGGTCATCAGAAACTCAGTCATGAGCTCGCTTCTCAATTTCAAGACCAAATCTCGGTAACTTTTTGCGATCAAATTGTCCTTTTTCGATCTCAGATTCAACACCTAAATCTCGACTTTGTCTTGCTACCTGATTTAAAATTTTAAATCCTTTATACATCATGCCTATGAATATGTTGATTACTTCTGTTTAATTAATAAATAAATATCATTTATTACTCAGTTACCAGGTTTAAATTCACAGGACACTATTTATATGACAAGCGCATTTGCTGCTAATAACGTTCTATGTCTTTTTTTTTTGGAGGGGGGGGGGGATTTTAACTGGATTCCAAAATGAAATTGGGGTGATGCTTATGCCATGTGGTAAACATCATCGCGCATGTCATTTAAAATTTATTTATATGTTACCGTATGTATGTGTGCATTATAGTACCACGAATTGCAAATGCAAGACGAATAAGGGATTCATATATTGTTTCTGAGCGTTCATGTATTGTATCTCATCGTTTATAATGCAGCTGAAATGCATCCGTACCTGTACCTGCGCTAACATCCTTGTATTTTTAATGCATTTCGGTTGTATCTGCACCTGTATTGTTTTAAAATACCTTTATCTATAACACAGTTTGTGCCTGTACTAGCGCTGAAATTATAGTGCCATTGGAATACATCAGTACTTGTATCTGCATTGAAATCTCATTGTTTAGAATGAATTTAGAAAGTATCTCTACTTATACTT
Organism: Argiope bruennichi; assembly: GCF_947563725.1. Classification (NCBI taxonomy): domain Eukaryota; kingdom Metazoa; phylum Arthropoda; class Arachnida; order Araneae; family Araneidae; genus Argiope; species Argiope bruennichi. The sequence continues at coordinate 52,649,577 of NC_079154.1, read as the reverse complement.
GTGTTGAAATATCATTGTTTAGAATGCACTTGGAAGATATCTCTACTCATACTTATGTTGAAATTTTATTGTTAAGAATACATTTAGCGTATATCCGCGCGTATATTCTGTAGTACCCGGATATCTGTGTCGAAATCCCCTTGTTATAATATAACAGGAAGGCATCCATTCTTGTACTTGCACCAAAATCTCATTGTTAAGAATGCTGGTAAAGAATATATCTATATACAGTGTCTTCAACACTAAAATAATAATCTTTTTTTTTCATTGCTGTTATTTTTCAAATCCCAAAAACAAGTACTCGCCAAAAAAAATCCAATGAGTCAGAAGGGACAAGTCGTACCCTGACATCACCGTAGGAATCAAGAGATGTCCTATAAAAAAGAACATAGTAAAGACTTAATACAAAGCATAAAACGAAAGAAAACTAATAAAAATCACCCTCGAAGTCTTAAATTCTGGGGCTCGGAGGGGTATAAAAACCATTTACATGAAGCACGGCCGAATTTAATACAGTCATCAATAGTTTTAGAGGACGCTGATATTAAGGTTTCGGGGCACGTTCTACTCACTTTGACGTTTTATGGCCGGTGGAGGCGTTTAGCTGGAAGTCGAGACGATCGTAAACCTTTGGTGCCAGCATTTGAATAGACAGTGGAACTATGCGCTAATTCGTCACCAGGGGGCAAGATCACACGGTTTAAGCTAGCAGTCTGTTGGCAAAGTATTTAGAAGTACGAGAATTCTGCATGTACGAATGTAATCGTAGCTGAAAATCTGACAGTTATTCAAGCTTTTCGTTGATCTTGTGAACTTGAACGTCCTCTAGTATATCTCCTATCTCGTATACTAGCCTAAGTATATCTACTTCGTTCGTTTCTAATTTAGTTCCTTTGAACAATTTAATTCAAAGTTTTCTTCTTTTGTTGCATTGTAAGAGATATTATAGACTTATGTTGTAAATTCCTTACTTATTTTTGAGGATAACAATTGATTTAGTTGTTTAACGCCAAAGTGAATATAGAAGCATGCTAAACCTTTGCTTATATCTACAGTCTATGCCTGACAGAAAAAGGTTAATTTGCGAGGAAGATGTATGAACATAAATTTCCAAAGGCAATTCAAAACGATTATCAATTTGGTGGTGGTTAAGCCTACTTTTCCCGTTCGATTAAACTAATGTTTATTTCTCTCTTCATGATTTCTTTTACATCTAGTTTCCACTGGCTAAACATAAGTTTTAGTGACAAGGCGAGCCCTCAGACTAGCAATTCCAATTATATTTTGCAGTTCCATTAATTAACTAAACAAAACATTAAATTAAGTGCAACTGTGGAAATTTTCAATGAATAAGACGGAGAAATTCGGGCGTGGCGATTTGTTTACATGTGATTGTTGCCATTCTACAGTAAGTAATAACAAGAATAATTTATGTGCCACATACATTAACCTTTTATATATATTTATATATAGAAAGAGAAATACTTCAAGTAATCTAATACCATCTTCAAGTCCATCAGTAGCCACATATAAATCGAAAATTATGGATTGTATTCGTTGATTGTGTTCTTAAAATCATCATTCAGAGGCTGATAGATCATTAGGTTAGATCAGGTTGGCTGCTTTAATTATTCTTCATAAGAGATAATGAAATTAAGTTGAATTTCCCTCCCAAAAATCGTAGCTTTATTCATATATTGGAAATATTTCAGATATCTATCTTTGATTCTCCAAGATCTCTTTGATCAACATAAGAAGCAATTCTTTTTTATTAGGTATTGTAGATCGATTAGGATTACAGCCACAACCACCATCTCTTCTATTATAATCTTTTCTAATCTTATTTTATTGTTTTTACCATAGTAATGTTAGATGACATGACAAAAGTGACTAAGAACAAACAGGCAAATGAGTCAATTCACGACATCTCCTTGCATGTTTCCTTAAGTTGCGTTGTAACATTCACGTGCTTTTTTCCTCCTGAAGTAAGGAATAATGCATTCTAAAGTTGCACCTTTGTGCACAGTACAATTAATGCTGCTTATAATATGTGGCAAATTAGTATTAACCTATTCCATTAAGCATTTGTTTTGTTCATTTCTTCGAGAAAAATCACACTGGCAATGAACAAATATTACTTTCTGTAGCTGCACTTACTGCTCTATTTTTTTTTTAATATTATACTATAGTTTTGTTTATTTATTGAATGAAAACTATTTCTCTGGGTTTAATATCTAATATATTAATGAATATTTTGAGGAATAAAAAGCAAAGCTATATTTTAATCCTGTCTCAGGATTTACAGCTAAATATCTCTCAGAGCAAATTATTATCATATCCCGCAGTTATAGCTTTGTTCATTATGATTGAAAATAGCGTCTTAATACAACTTAGTTATGGAATATTTTCCCATCTTTAGGAAAATGATGAAAATGTAATTAAAATGTGACAAATTCTTTCATTCCGTGGAAATGTTTGATGCTGAAAATATGTAGCTATCAATTTTCTCGTTATTAACATCATATTGAAATTTGCCATATAGTTTCAGTTTTTAGTCGAAATTATTTTAATGGATTTTAGATTTTGCTTACTCAAAATATAGATTTCTTCTATTTAAAGCGAAATTCGCCAGAATTTTTTTTTTTTTTTTTTTTTTTTTTTTATGTACGTGTGACTACGAAATCGCCTTCTGTTGACCTTACATCCATGAAGATTATAATACTTTTAATGATCGTGATCCTTACGATGCCTAAATGAAGTAGATTTTTACATTGCTAAATAAAATTTCTTTTTACCAATTATGTCCATTTTTCTTATATAAAAGCAAGATAAGCAAATGAGATGTTATCTAATGAAAATCAAAAATAGTGGCAGATTTTTTTAATGTTAAGATTTAGTTTAGTTAATTAGATTAACTGAATCTTGACATATAACTGAATTTTGGCATTGACCATTTTCAACCTGCTCAAGAATTATTTGGATTTATATAATGGCGGAAGAGAGCAACCCTTGAGTGGGCACCACTTCCTCAAATCTACAACCAACAGGAGGTGATTAGATCCTCAAGGAGTTTAACCTGCATGGGCAGGATAGGAAGCTTTCGATGGAATCGAGTTTTGAAGAGCTAATATCCCTTCATCCTCGAAACTACACCCTTACAACAAAGTCGCTGCAAGATAAATAAAAGCTGATCAAAATATAACATATAAGAAATTTTTAATTTATGCTAGCATATTTTGAAAAACTTTATAAAAGCCAGAGAAATCTATTGTTAAATTCTAAAATATGACAGTGGGCTGTATTATAAAAAGTCTGACAGGTTCCATAACACGTTTAAAGAAGGTAAAGATGCTTTATTATACGGGAATGCATAATAACAAAATACGACCGAAGTGAAATGCTAAAGCAGCTTTCACAATAAATAGCACGAATAGCTTATTATTATTAAAGAACCGCAAAAACAACAAAGTGCTCAGTGAACACACAAGAGATCAACACTCCGAAGTGAGACTTCGTTTTAGTATTCGCTTGTGCTCAACTCAATTATTACTACTCACTACTACTGCTCACTAACTGATTCTTGTCTCTTGGGTTTTTATAGTCTCATTGACAGGACATTGAATTTTCTAGAACAAACAATCGGAACTCGAATTCTAATAGAGTTATCGCCAAGATTTTTGAATATTCGAAATCCTTCATTTCATCGCTAACTTTTCTCTTTAAGGCGGAGTTCATTGACTTGCCATACATTCAGTATTATTATTAAATATATGTAGAAAACTATTTTCCTTACTAAACAGTATTATGCATTCGTAATACTAAACTTTCGCGTCTGAGGATCAGTTTTAGATCAGTCTTTGAATCGTGTCGTAATTTTAGAAATATTGCTGTTGTGGTAAACTGGACTTGTTTTCCTTTTTTTTTTTTTTTTTTTTTGTTAAACCCCGTATAGTATTTGTATACGACCCCCTTATACATTTTCTCTCATTTCTGATTAATTACTTTCATTCCTTAAGGCGATGAGAAGTCTTTTTCCTTTCGAATTTTCCGAGACGCGTCGAAATTAGCGGAATCTAAGCGTCCTCTTCTGATTGTGAGTTTGCCTGATAAAGAAGAAGATAATTAGCGACAAAACAAAATATTCTGAGTATTGGAGAATAAAGAACGTTTTGTTTTCTTTTACCTTTGAGAAAAATTAATAGATTTCGGGAAACTAACAAAACACATATTCTCGGAAAACTCTCTTGGAAAAAAAATGAGGGTTGTCTGATAGTTTGTCGGCTTGGTTGTTTGACAAACAAAATGGTAAGAAAAATTATAAGGAGTAGCTTTTCGTTTCTTTTATTCACATCGTGAGCATGAACAATTAATATGAAATTATAAATATACTATCTCTATGTAATTCATTAGTTACGGCATATGAACACCTAATAGATAGAGAAAAAGTTACTTGAAATATGGTACATACAGGTGGTTATCAAAATAATGGAAATACCTGTGAATAAAAGTGACATTTTTGAATGCGTTTTGTCAGCATTAAAATATAATAATAGCCTCCAATTTTTTTATAAATGCCAATGTATTCTGGTAGTATGTGTTAACTTTATTAAAGTTCTGTAATTCTTGGATTTTTTCAAAAGCTTAAAATATCGGACCTCTCAGATTTCCAAAGAGGCCAAATTGTAGGAGCCCGTCTAGCTGGAGCAAGTGTGACCGAAACATCCCAAAATTTAGGCATTTCTAGAGGTACAGTATCTAAAGTCATGATAACATACACACAGCGCGGGAAGACAAGCTCCGCAAAGCAAAATAGTGAGTGGAACCAAAAGCTGAATGAAAGAGACCGACGGGTATTGAAGCGGATTGTAATGTCTAAAAAGCGAAGAACTGCAGCAAAAGTGACCGCATAACTCAATACCCATCTGGATGCTCCAGCGTCAGTTATTAAAGTTAGAAGGCACCTTCATAAACAGAACATTTATGACAGAGCAGCAATTCCCAAGCCACTTGTCACTGATGTTATAGGTAAACGTCGTCTGCAGTGGTGCCACACTCACAAAACCTGGTCGATTGATAAGTGGAAGAAAATAATATGGTCCAATAAATCGTGTTTCACACTTTTCCCTACAAGAGGACGGGTGCACTTTTGGAGGACATCTGCACCAATGCATCGTGATTGTCTCTTTCCAACTGTCAAGCATGGAAATGGATCCGTCATGATATCGATAGCCATGTCGTGGTTTTTTGCTGGACCAATCGTAACCCTGAAAGGAAGGATCACTTCTGAAAAATGTAGAGAAATTTTAGTTGACCAGGTCCATCCTACGATGCAAACTTTGTTTCCTGCAAGAGATGGTATTTTCCAGGATGATAATGCACCTACTCATGCAGCGAGACTTTGTCGCCCAATCATGATTTAATGAACACGGGGATGAATTTAAACATCTGCCTTGGTCCGCAAAGTTACCCGACCTCCATATAATTGAAACCTTTATGGTCTATTTTAGAGCGTTCAATTGGAATCGATATCCTCCACCGACATCTCTCCCAGAACTTTCACAATATCTCTAAGAAGAATGGTACACTATTCCTCTAAACACTATTCAACACTTGTATGAATCGATTCCTAGGCGAATCCAAGTGAAATCCATTACATGCCAAAGGCGGTCCTACATCATATTAATAAAGGATTCTCTATAAATCTAAGATGTTTCCATTATTTTGATAACCATTTGTATGCAAATACACGACACTGATCATAGTCTAGGATGTGACTTATGACTTGATATGAATGAAATATCTTATTTATACTTTTTTTAAATCCATCATTTCAGAAATTGGTGAACTTAAGGCATTATTTCTTTCAAATTTTATTTTTGAATTCCTTTATCTTTTAAATGTTAATTACATGGCTATTTTATGAAAACCAGTAATAATCAAGAAATACTAAAAATCCAATATATTGTGTAGATTATGAAAGATTGTCTATTACTATTAAAAAATGAATAAGGGAAATGTTAAGTTGTCCAACTTAATACAATAACACGTGAACAAAATGTTTCACTGAACATTTATTAGAGTTCAATCTTTATCTCTTATAAACTTTCTGAAGTCTACTTTTTGATGTCTACCATTTGTCATTATTTGAATTCTGTTGAACTACCAGTAAATATTCTTTCTATTTGAAAGGTATATTTGTAGATATCAGCAATAATCTGGTAAATATAATGGATTTGTTCAAAGAATATCGCCTGTATTCATAAAAAAAATATCGGAACTGCGATATAGCAATAATATAGTAATTTTCTTCAATGTAGTTGTGACAACATATTTCTACCAGCACTTTTGCGACGATAGCAGCAACTCTGGAACGTCTGTATTGCTTTGTATTTGAAGCTTTTCTTTTCTGGTCTCAAATTTAGAGGCTTTCATGAGTATTATTAGGTTTAAATAAATCAAATGGATCTATGGAGAGACTCTGATAAAGCATAAATGTTCGTAAAGAAACCCTGTGTTAAATCTGAAGAATGGACGAATGCGTTATCGTGATGAAACTACCTTAAGATAATACCTCTTGCTTATCGCAAAGAACATTTTGATAGTACCCCTTCGTTTGCTGTATCGTGCGTACTTTTGATGAGTCACACCACTGAAATCAAAGAAGGGCAGCATTGTTGCTTTTTTGACTTCCAGTATATTGGTTGTTTCCATTGTGATGAATGTAACTTGATTTTATAGGTTGTATTCTTAATCCCAGCACTCATAGCCATTGATTAATAAAAATGTGGGAAGGTTTGTATGACTCCTGCCTGTTTCCAAACGGTCATATCCGTTCTCCAAACGAAGTTACTTCTGTTCGATTATACGCACTTTGGCTTAAACTTTCCAGATTGCATTCGAAACCCAAAACCTTCAATAAATTTTCCGTATCATAGAAGAGACGCAGAATGTTTTGTTAGTATCTCTTGCTTATGTTGTGTGGTGCATAGTTCTAATGAGACACGTCTCTGAAACCAAAGGAGATCAGCACTGCTGCGGACTTCTGACGTAAGAACGCCTCAAATACCCATTGCTTCGCCATTCCAGGCTTATTTAATCGTATATATCATTTTAAAAAGTGATAAGCTTTTCACAAAATTCAAAACAATAACGTTAAAAATTTTCAATTGTTATTTTTTTTTTTTTTTTCCAAAAGTGAAAATCAGATGGCACTGATTTACGCTTCCTAAATTATCAGCTGCATGCTGGCTATTGACAGCTGCTGTAAGTATGAAGAAATTCAGGCCTGCGCATTATGATTGCCTTTATACTCGCACTTAATTATATATTCCTAGCTTCATTTCTTTACACAAAAAAAAATTATAGTTCAGATTCTTTTTTTTTTTTTAACAAAATCTGGGTAATATAAGAAATGGATTTTTCTGAATTTTTGACCGTCTATCCATCGAAATTCGTGGGTTACGCCACTATAATAGAAGCAGTTAGTTTATCAAATCACAACAAATGAAATATAAAATATACTATCTCAGTTTTACTTGCTTATATATTTCATATTTGAAAATTTCATGTTTGTAATCAATTTTTGAATCATTTCCTGAGATCTGAATTCTGTACGAGTGTGTATTCCGGATGAAATTTTATTATTTTCAAGACTTAAAATATCTATTAATGTTTAAGAAGCATTACTTGACAATAAAATTCAAATACATGCAGGAAAATTCCATAATTATCATATTAAAAATGGTGGTGTATATTAATAAATAAAAAGTAAAAAACAATAAAAATAAAAATTAAAGCATATTTTATTGACTCATTAAAAAATAGAAAATTATTTTCTTTTTAAATAAGAATCTAGGGGTTAAAACAAAAGCTTAAAAGCATAAATCATTGGAAGTTGTACATTTAGGTTTCTTGGTTTTGATGGATATCATGAAGTAGAAAATGAGTGAATAGTCATTAAAATTTTAATTTAATCATAAATATAATTAACATCAAAATTTTGTTAGAGACTTCTTATCAGTTCTCCATTCATTTAAATTTTTATTTTGACCCTCACTCCTAATTTTTGTTAAAGAATGATAATAAACATTACGTTTGAATATAGTAATAAAAACTTGTTTTGAAAAAAAAAAAGCTTTATAATTATTATTTTTTTAAGTAATTACACACACTCATTAACCATCCTAACCACACGAAAATTTCAGTCACGTAACTCATATTTACTTATTGATTTTTGTATGAACACAACTCCCAAGTATCGAACAACATGACCATTTCCTGACTTGCTTCACTTTCTCTACCGGGTAAAAAAGTAGTTGTGTACCAACACCGGTATATTTACACTCCTTTTGTTCTAGAATGTAAACGCCCGAGGGTCTGGAAGGTGTGGAGGGGAGGTGGACACTAGACAGGTCCCCTAGGAAATTAGCTAAGTTGTTTTTGCGAGAGAATAGAGCGGTGAAGGTGAAAGTGTATGGAATCTATGGTACGTAAGAGAATAGAAGAGGTGGAGGGGGGGAATTCTTTCGAATGATAGGGGTGGGTGGAGGAGATCGTATGGAAGCGCACCGATGGAAAACTTCGTTAACGGTTTCGGTAAAGTTCGGGTTTGAAAACCGTGAGCGTGTGAAAGTGTTGGTGGAGAGAAAGGAGTTACAAATTAAATAAAAAAAAAAAAGAATAAAAAAAGGGTGGGGGAGTAATAAATGAATGAAACTGAAAGGAACGAAATGAAAGGTTGAATTCTCATACTTTCTCCTCCCCTCCTATATATTTATTTTATGTTCTTTTTTATCCTTTACTTTTTTTGTTATTTTCGTTAAATCGTAACTTCTAAAAACTCAAAAGATTGGAGAAAAGGGAGGAAAAAAGTAACGAATGGAACGAAATGATAACAATGACGTGTCTTTTTTTTAATAAAAAAAAAAGCAAAAAAACTTTTGTGGAACTTGGAGACAAAGAAATGAGATGAAGTGGTATGTATGATTTTTTTTTCTTTTCTATATTTTTAAGAAATGAAATAGTCTTTAAATCTGAGTATCCTGTGTTCGCTAAGTTTCATGAGTTTTTATTGTTTTTTCCCCCTTTTTCTACGTGGGGGAGGGGGATTTTTTATGTTTGTTTTTCGAACTTTTTTTCCTCTTATTTTCATTTTATGAGATGGATAAAGTAACTTCAATTTTTTTTTCCTTTTTTTATAACTTTGGGGCATGAGTTTCCGATTCTAATAACATTACGAGCAGCAAAGAAATGAAAGATGTTCTTCAATTTTTTTTGCTTTTGCACCACTTTATCAATATGTTGCGAATTTGTTTCTATGTAGAAAAAAAAATCCATTATTTGTTTCTATGTAGAAAAAAAAATCCATTATTTGTTTCTATGTAGAAAAAGAAAAAAAATTTTAATGTCATTTCAAGAAGCTTTCTTTTTAACTCTCGATTTGTTTGTTTTTATTTCTCGAAGCTTTTCATTCAAAACGGTTGCTTCTCTCTCAGTGTAATTACATTCTTGTTGAACATCTGAAAAGAGTTGAAGCTTTTTATTAAAATGGGAAAGAAATATAAAAATTTCTTATATGCCAAGTATGTGAAGAGAGCAAAATAACCATCAAAAAATTTCTTAAAACTTAAAATGTTGACGAATCTTCACCATTTGTATTGCCTTGAATTTAGAAAAAAAATCTTGGCTCTTCGTCCCAATATAGGCAAGATAGAACGAAAATGAGATCATGATATGCAAATAAAATTTGGTTTTTCATCTTTACGCAAATATTGTTATAAGTTGTATTCCTTCAATTTTAATATCAAAGAAAGATTTACTGTTATTCTTAATGAATGCTGAATGGATTTGGGGTCAATCTCCTCTGGCCTTAATAACAAATTTGTCGACTTTGGGAGACACAAAAAAAGATTCTGTTATATACAAAAAAAAAAAAAAATCTTCTAGAAAAATTTGATACATTTTATGGAGACTATATAAGCGGAAGTGTTCACATGAGTAATGATTGTCTTTTTGGAGTTAATCACTGAGCGCTATTCTTGTGGTCTGTCTGTTTGAATTATGAATTTCTATGAGTGCTATTTTGCGCGTACATTTCGGCTGCGTTTCATGTTTTCTGTTGGAACAAACCTTGTTTACCGTTATCCGATATATTATACTTTTAGCGTACATCCCCGCACAATTTTTCGTGACAATATCTTTCAAAGTCTGAGTCAAATCTACTATTGGAAAATTGGCATTGGAAAAAAAATGTATATCTTTTTATATGTATAATCCATTCATATACGCAAAGCGTTAGATAAATGAAATTCGGTATAGTAATTTTTTGATAACTTTTTATGTTTAACACCAAAAGTCATTTTAAAATTCTAAATGAAATACAAAAGAAGTACTTTTTCTATACTCAATCTTTTTCACTATGCTATGGAAAGAAACAAAGCATTATCATATTTTTCAAAATTATTATTGACAGCGACTTTTGATGAGGCATGCGTGAAAGTTCAAAGGAACACCCTCCTGATTTTTTTTTTCGATACTACTGATAGCACAAAAAGAAAATTCGGAAGTAAAATGGAAGTTTTCAAGATTCCTAACGCTTAAAAATTACGCTGAACCAAGGCGCATATAGCAGAAATGAATCTGAAAAAACAAAAAAACAAAAAAAAAACATGTTGCTTTGTTATTTTTTTTAAATGACATTTAAAAACAATATTTTATTTTAATCTTTGGATTGTATTTTCCTTAATATTTATACTTTTAATTTAGTCTATTTATTTATTTAATAATATAGTTATATTTTATTTATTTATTACTACTTAACTATTACTTTTTTATTTATTTAATATTATGAGTGTATGTCGAAATTCATAGAAAATTAAATTTCCTCTCACCTAAATGGCGTATTTGTCCAAAATTAATTTTTAATCTAATGAAGCAATATTGTTTCTGATAAAAAATAGTCTGCATAGCAAGGGAATATTGTTGAATTCTGCATGTAGGCATGTACTTAACATGAGGCGTGAATTAAAATGTGCTGTTTGGAGTGTACCTGTGAAGAAGAAAAGGCCATAAAGATTTTTGAAATGGTAAACTTCTGAATAAATAATGTCAGATTTGAAATTTTAATTTTTCTTCATAATATCAAATTATGTTACTTGAAAGAAACAAAAAAAAAAAAACAAAAAAAAAAAAACTTTCAAAAGACTGATTGAGATCAAAATTTGCAATTATGTCTTGATTTTCAGCAAAATCTGAATATCCAGGGATTTTTGGGCTGAAAGTGGACAACCTAATTACTATTTATAGACGCGTTGGCATGACATAATTACCATTAAATTAAGTTAAAATATTGTTAAACTTATTATAATCAATCAATTTCTTTAAAAATATGTTGCGCCTGTGTGTAATAAATCTAAACATCAATAAAAACACTTTAATAATATGCAAATCATCTTTACCACTGATTATCTGTAATTATTATCGTATTATTATTATTATTATTTTTTACTAATGTATTCTTTTGTCTGAAATAAAAGTTTACAATATGAAAGAACCTTATTTTTGGAGTGTAACAATAATGACATAACTTTTTTGGAAGTGTCTTTATTGTATCTTATAAGAATACTGTTCTATCTTTATTGTATCCAACAGAATACTGTTGCTTATACAAAAATCATGTTTATTCAATATGCATGGCTGTGATAAAATATTTTACTTGCGCAAGAATATGGTAATATCTCCTACATGTGCATGAAAGTACTCATAAACAATCCCTTACAATATTATTAATTCATGTCGCGTTACATGGATTAGTGTTTTGGGAAATCATCTTATAGTTCAGTAAGATATTCTGAAGTATAATAAACAGTCTATTCAGAATCGGGATTTGTAACAAGCTAATTTTAAGGAGCTGAAGTCTCTTTACTATTTATACTGCAACTTGTAAAAAAATTAAAAATAAGTATTAGTTATTCAGCAATAAGATATGTTTATGTTGGGTATCCACTCTAATTTTAGCGTCATTATTACTTCATAAATCATTAAAAATAGGCAAGTGTTTCTAAATAGGTAAATGGAAAATGATCATTTTATACTTTTTGAATCAAGAAATTAAAAAAGTTATAAAGTCATTTTTTTTATATATAGCTCCCCAATCCTATTAGCAAAATATTCTTCAATATATAATAAAATTTTCTTGACACACTAAAATTCTTAAAAAAAAAAAAAAAAAAAAATGTTTTACTTTTGTTTTGTGAAAATTAGCCGATTTAGGAAATTTTCAATAACCATTATAGACTTTTTAAAATCATTTAAATGGTTTTCCACTAGAAAAATCCACCAATCACAAAGTAAGGCAATCTCGCCGAGACGACCATTGATTGAGCTAAAATAATGAAATGAGAAGCATCATAACTCAATCAGTTTTCATTGATTCAATTATGATGCAAAATCGTGGGACTTTTTTTTAAAATTGTTACCATTGTAAGAAATATTTTGATAAATATGGCTAATAGGATTGATGAATGTATAAAAAAAATGCAAACATCTTAATTTTTTCAGATATATGTTTAATAACGTTTAATTGAAAAAAAATTCGAATATTCTTCTAATTGAAAGTATATGACGTTATCATGGAGCAGAACCACGCCCTCCATGAGTAGCCCCGGTCTTTTGTTTTTGATGGACCTACGTAGTCTTTAGAGTGTTTCACAGTACACATTGAAGTTAATGGTTCTTCTGTGCTCGAGGGATGCAGCACATAGCGGACCTTGGACGTCTCTCTTTATAAGAGCCTCTGCTCTCTCCTGCGCATGCGGGTGCCCACGCATGCTCCGATCTACGCCAGAAACTCCAATCGCCTCCCTAGATGTTTCGCTACCTTCTCCCATAGTGGCATAGGCAAATATGCTAATGGTTACGTTGTTACGACGTTTCGTACCGTTTCATTTGAACACCCCTTGTAGAACTGATGGAACTGATAATTTGAATGAATAGAACTGTTCCAATGAAATTATTTTTAAGCATACCATATTAAAAGTACCATCAGTTGATGAATTTTGATCTTAATTTTTTCCCTTATGAATTGTTTTACTGCAAGACAAAAAAAAAAAAAAAATCTGTAGAAATTCTAAGCATATGACTCTAACATTATTCGGTCATCGTTGTCTTAAATTGAGTCATGCTATTTAAATTTGGGATTACGAACAATACTGCGTCTTTTTTAAAGCTGTTTAATATTACAATTTTCAAAGAAAAAAGTTTGTTTTTTAAATATTTTTTTCGTATTTAAATAAATGATGTTATTTCTAATTGACCGAGGAATTATATACTATATCGGCTGGGTTCATTCATTTCAAATAAGTCCATATAGCGCATACCCAAGGTCAAGACTTTAAACTTCTCGTCGTAGAAAAAGATTCCGACTTTTCTGCAATTGCAGTTTGTAATTTGTTATCTTTTGAGCAATATTCGATGCATCGCTTGCTAAAGGAATTCTTTTTGCCAGAAGACGAATTTTAAAACAATGTTTATATAAATTTGTTTACCAGCAAACACACGTTTACTTCTCTTTCAATCAATGTTGACAATGAATTTTCCCTGATCTAAATTTATTTTTATGTTTATTTGTTGGCGTTCTATTTTATTGAAAAATTGTTCAATCTGTGTAAAGTCTTATGAAGTGAGATTATCGTGTCTTTCTCTTGACTATTTCGTTTCACACACAAGAAATTCCTACAGTATGATTGTACAGTCTCTAAATAAAAAAATGCGGTTAAGTGCTTAAGTATCTGCATGATTCGTTGAGACAAATGGAAGGCTAAAACAGGGATCACCATAATATATCGATTCATAATATATCAAAACATATCATTCTGGTACTTTTACAATATGCTTATTCCCTTGATTTCTTCCCCATATGACATTTCTTCTCGAATAAAGAATTAACTATAAGAGCAACGATTTCCAAGTTCCAAAAAAGTGCATCCAGAACCGACGAAATCACTGGAGGATGCGGCAAAGAAAGATTTGTAATTCACAATCTTTTTATAAATGATGTCAAGATGCACAGCTCCAGTGCGTGTTGACAGTAAGCAACATCTGCGGTGTTACGTAGTTTTTTTCACCCTATATTCTTCGTCTTTAGCTATTTAAACTGTGTAAATTGCACATGCTCTATTCGCTCGAGATACTATACGATATTAACCACGGTATTATTTGCTATTCTGAATATCGGACAATGTTGTGAGAATATCACAACAATGTTATTGGAATATTATATTAATAGGGCGGGATATTATTATTGTTATTTTGCTTCCTTTCCCTCATCATATTTATGTTCAAAAAATGGCTTATATCCGCTAATATTTCATTCCCATTGACCATTCTTCCAATAAAACTGGAGGCTATGCCAACTATACTCCTCTTTTCCCCCGGTCACTATGCCACTGCACAGTAGTTATGTCCAAGGAAATACCAAATAAGATCACATTCTTTCGTAATACCAGAAATTTCGAAACTTTTTCAAACATAGTATGCAAGAATTGTTAAGAAAAACTGCCCTTTCATCTATCTCCCTGCAGAATCCTGAAGCGCCTTCATTAGAATCGTCCCGTTCCGTATTTGCAGCTCTGATGAATCCGACCAAACCGTAAATCCCTTATCTCATTCCAACCCCAAGTGACGTAACCACCACAACTCAATTGCAGAGGACCGGCCGCGGTGGCTCTAACTACTTTGACCCTTGTCCCTCGAGGGGTAGGAGGGGATTGCACTTGTTCCTGAATCCTGTAATGTGATTTTGTTCCCTCTCTCGCCGGAAAATCGTCTTCTGTCCACTTCCCACTAAAACTGAGAATAAAGGGTAGTTCTTCTCTTTTGTCTTGTCTATTCACAGACAGGTGTTAAGTGATGTACACAATCCATGTTGAATGTTGTGTAATTTTCTGTTCATTGCGATGAATCTGAGTTTGAAAATCATAACAATAATAAGGAAGAATATAGACCGTCGTATGTAACAAGTTCTAATATTTCTCTTTCACCAATAAAAAAAAAAAAATTCTATTAATGCCTCTGTAATACTTCACATGAATTACAGTAAGAATGATTTACACATGAATGAATTAGAATAGGGTAATACTGTAATCTACATGAATTACAATATGGCATAATAAATAACCCAAGTACAAGCGAAGTAAAATTTTAAAAAGAATTAATTATATAGACAGTGTTATGTATTAGGAAAAATACTATTCTAAAGAAGCGTTTCTTTTTCAAAATGCTGAATCAATGTGAAGATAATATTCCGATTTTTTTTTATTTGAAAATTGCCAGTGTCATTTTTATGTCCTATAGGAGTGTCCTATAGGAAAACTATCTATTGCAATGGTTCTCATGACAAGACTTCAGGAAAATTTCTTCAGTTCTTCATCGATCATCATGGTCCCTAGAACCTAAAACCAACCTTCATTCAAAAGTTTATATATATATATATATATATATATATATATATATATGATATTTTAAACTCTTAATTTAGCCCATAGTAAAATACTGTCTTATTTCCTGCTCTAATTCCACTTTCGGCTTAATCAATTCCTTTGTAAAAATAATGCACCATCAGTAACTACTACGTATCAAATGAAAGTGATACTTCCGTTGCCCTTGTCAAAAATCAACATATGTATTCCATCGGCACGTGGCCGGAAATCCTATGTTATATAAGACTAGTGATCATTTGTTTCGCGCTTTTTCTTACTTCTGCTTTTCTGCCGCGCTTCACCTACTTGTAAATAATAATGCTTGCCTTTGCCTTCCCGAGATGGATATTAAAGAGAATTAAAAATATAACATGTCTCTTCAACATCTTCGAATCTGCATTCTGCTTCAACCAAAATAATATTATATATATATAAAGCTTTGCCTATGTTTTCTTGTAAACAGGACAACTAGAGTTTTTTTTTTTTTTTTTGAATTTAACTGTTTTAAAATATATTGTTAGAAATGTAAAAATCTCCGTCGAGTTCGTAAGCGGCCCATCTTGCTCAAAGGGGGTGGAAATGTTGAGGGGTTGAAGTTTTCACTTCGTTATAGCTTTCTTAAAAATGAAGATAAATAGATAGAAGATTTTAATTAAATTTTATTCTCTACTGTATATATATGTTTTAGCAGTTTGTATTTCTTTGTATTTTGTGGATAATCAAACCTTTGTACAGTGAATTACCAGAAAAGCCAGATTTAGCTTAGTTACAGTATTATAACATTTTAAAGCTATACGAAGGTTGATTTGGCATAAAATTTGTAACTCTTAACACTGGCCAGATGATGAGGATGATAACTGAGCAGGTATTGCTAGTATTCCACTCCTTAAACCCTACACCACACTAACACGAGAAAATTTTACTCCAACGACCGATTCAATATACACTAGACCCGCATTATGTTAGATCTTCAGAAAGTCAGCATTTCATTCTGAAAGTCAGGATCTTCCTAGTGTGAAACTGAACCACACTTTATACGCTCTAACCCCTAAAATAACCGGGGCCGCTGTGGCCTGGTGGTAAGGTCTCGGCAATCTCGGTGGTAAGGAACTGGAGGGTTTCAGGTTCGAGACCCGATTCCACCGAAGAACCGTCGTGTAAGGGGGTCTGTTGCACGTTAAATCCGTCATGACCAAACGTCCTCCCGCTGGTGTGGTGTGGTGTGGAGAGGGGGGTGCCAGCTTAAGTGTCGTCCTCGTCATCTGACTGCAGTTCAAAATGACGAGGTCCGTCCCAAAATAGCCCTAGTGTTGCTTCAAACGGGACTTTAATGTAACCAAACCCAAAGCAGTGAATAAGGCTAAAGTCAATTCACTTTGCATCACATAACATTCAGTACCTGGAAAACCAAGCTTCGTTGGCCATTTTTTTTTTTTTTTTTTTTTTTTTGTAAAATCTTGTTTTTTGGAGAAAATATTTAGATACGGTAATGTTACTTATGCGACAAGTTGATTGGTTACACAATAACTGCATTGTTGTTATTGGATGTGGGCCGAACGTATTCGTATTCGGATAATGTCATATAGAGGTATCTCCCAAAATTTCGAGGTACCAGTAGGTTATCATCCTATGCAAGCACCTCAAAACTACGCAAGTACCGCAAAAATTTACGAGATGGCGCTGTATGATATTGTTAGCAGACAGAGAAAGGCTCTAATAGTTAATATTAAAAATATGTCTTTTTTTTGTGTAAAATCACATTTTTTCAAGAAAGACGCCTCTATAGATAAACTTAAAAAGCAAACCTTACCTAAATATAAAATTTGATCCAAATCGTGAGGGCCTTTTCCGAGATACACGAAATAAATTTATATATATATATACTCCAGAATTGCACGTTTAAAGTTATAAATAGAGTCATGTTCACTAATAATTTAACATCTAACTGTTATGTGTTGTGCTGTTTTCCTCTTTAAAAATATGCAACTGATACTAACTTATATAGTGCAATATACATTTGACTATTTTCACGTACATTTAATTTATTACGTGAGAAGAATTCGGCTCCTTTCATCTTAGTCATTTGACTGAGACGTAGCAGATTAAATATTAAACTGCACCCAGAGGCGAATTAAGTCCTGGAAGTGCCCTTAGGAGTTGAAAATCTCAGGACAGTCTCTCTTAGCAAAGTCAGGACAGTCTCTCTCAAACTCTAAAGCAGTTTTAAGTGTCAGATTTTGAAGAAAAAGAAATAATAGTTATTATTATTATTATCCATCATTTTCAGAGGAGATAATTTCAGTAATTTCCGTATAAAAAAAAATCAAAACTCAAATTTAAAAGTTATTTTAATCAGGACAGTGAAAAAAAATTACAAAACCGTTTTTATTATAATTTGAATGCAATTTGATTATAGGATCTGGCCGTTTTCTTCATTAAATTTTAAAGCAGTATATTTTCTTAGAATCATAAAATATTATAATATATAAATTGCAAAAGTTAATTAACTCTTTAAAGGGTCATTTTTTTCTAGTCATATTATGTTAAAATATTTTTGGGCTTGAATAAGAAAAGGGACTCAATTAGCTTATTAGATAAATTTAATTTGATTAATTCATTAATAATTAAGCAACAAATCAAGACACATCATTTTGTCTGAGATAAAGAACTAAAGCATCTAAGTTTCTGTTTTTCTAAAAAAATGTGTCAGAACTTATGTCAACCTACATAATTTCATACAAAGATGGATAAATTTGGTGGGAAGCATACTTCCCACGGCCCTAGAAAGGGTTAGTTAGAAATGTTAATAGAATAATGTTCTAAATTTCAAACTGTGTTTGATTTTAATTTAATTGAGTCTGGACTGACGATATTTCTAAATTAAATGAACCGCATATATTAAATGACTAAAAAAATTTAGAAAATCGGGGTCCCTTAAAGGTAGACTCCAAAGTTAGTGTCCGCTTTGCTTATTTAATAATCTTGCTCTTTTTTTCTTTTTTTTTTTTGTAAATTATAACTAAAAACCTATTTAATAATCTGGTCTGTTCTTTTTTTTTTATGATGGCCATTACTGTCATAATTCTTTCTTTACTTTACATTAAGACCTTAATACTTACCTTACCTTAATAATAATTTACCTTAAACAAAGAAAATTGAAGTAACGTAATACATTGGATAATCAAGTCGTTCCAATAACCAGGTATTTCATTGAATGGTTCTTTATTCAGCTTTCAGTGACGCGGTTATCTAAATAAATCGCCAGCACTAAAAGAGTTGTATGCCTAACCGATTTCAGACACACACACACACAAAAAAAAGAATGTCGAATCATTACCTTCTTGTCTCCAATGTGTCATTCTTTTTATAGTGACTGCAAAGGCGCTGCCGCCAGTTTGTGGTTTTATCGAACCCATGCACATGGAATCGTGAAGTGTTCTCTGCCCAAATAAAACGTTCCGCGGACTCGAATGTTTGTTCAGACGACATTCAGTGGCATTCCGGGATGGAGGTCTCGCTTCTTGGATCAGCTTTGCTAGAACGCAGCCACTTGTCAAATGATTCACGAAATGTATTCACACTCTTTTAAGGCGACTGTCTGTTCAAATAGAAGTTAATTTTAACGCTTGCTTGTTATTCGATGGCAAACATTCTGCTTCCAGATTTTGCACGGAGAAATTATTTTTCAGCTGCAGCTTTCCAGATTTATATTCAAATGAAGAGCTTCTGATGACGTTTATGTGTGTTGGACTTTGGTTCTTGGACACGTTGTAGCCTCGTGTTATAATTTTTGTTTTAGTCTGATTTATAAAATTAGTGTCGTGTTAAGAAGATAGTTATCGGCTTTTAAAAGACTCGTGATTTCGGTTTGATGGTTAAGATAAAGATCTTTTTCTCAGCGATCAGAAGGTGTCTATTTCTTGTCGTCTATTTAAATACGCTTTTACATCATTTACAAATAATAAGAACACTCTCTGACACCAGCTGAAATGGTACCCGTTTTCTTATACTCTTAAACAATGACGCATTTGCTGCGTCAATCTGCATTTTGCTGCAAAAATAATCTGTTATGTGTATATATCTTCAATTATAGGTGATACAAATCTACAATTTTGATACAGAATTTCCATTATTATAGCTTTTTGCTTTCTCCTTATGCGAAATATATAAAGAGAAAGTATTGTAACCGTTACAGCATCACATCTAGAGATTTTGACGAACATCCATTTTTCAGACTTCTCCTATAACGGATTTTTTTTTTTTTTTTGAATTATCACTTATCTGTTTGTGAACCGATAACTCATCCAGTGGGAGTGGTCTCTACAAAACGTTCTCGCATATTCCCTGATAAAGGTGTTTTCCCAGAGAACACATTACGTGGCACTAGCATACAATAGTTGTGAAATATTAACTTTTGGCGTGAATTTAGCATTTTTACTGAATATATCGCGTATGCACTTGGCGAGTTATTTGGCGATTAATCCCTGGCATACTTTAATAATATCCAAAAATCCAATTTGTGTTTTAGACAGGTTTTTCTCAATTATTTGAAATAAAAATTTGACAGAACTGTAATTGTAATCACAAAATCCCATGCTACATTTCATTTATTTATATCTTTGCGTTTTTTCAGTCATTGCGTTTACATGATTCTGAAAGTACAGACAGACAGGACAGTCAACTCATAGTTGGATTTAGCTGAAAATTTGACAGATGTCTATATTATATATGTTAAATCTGTGTATCGAATTTAATCTATCTAGCTGTCTTCGTTTTCTAATTTCGTGTTAACTTATATTTGAGCAACCGGGTCGACTGACTTCCTTATTACTCAGATTTTACTCAAAAGTTGATAGAAATCTGCAGATTTGGTATAAAGACTGTGTGCCAAACTTCAACCGTTCAAAACGTTCTTGAGTTATATTTGTCACAGGCAGAAAAACGAACATTTTCCAAAAATGTTTTTTTCGAATTCAGGGATATCTAAAAAAATAGAAATTCATCAAAATCTCGAATTCGATTTTTTTTTTTTTTTGACAATTAATATACTTTCTCTATACTATATATACAAGAATATAAAAAAATATGAACTGGAATGAAAGAACTGCTGCTTTGAGATTAATATTGAAGCGAATAATAATCTTTTGCAGTAACTTAACTCAGTGATTGATTCTTTCTTTATCTCGCATTTCAAGATTTTTTTTCAACGCATCATATCGTTCCAAAGGGGATATTTATGCTATTAATTAAAAATAAACTTAGGACACAGTTACAGCTCTTAGATAAAACAAGCGTATTTGTCTAATTTATTTTTAATAATATTAAATCTTAATATTTTTTTTGTTATGACTCACTATTTGTTTTAATACATTGTATATTTAAATTTTATACTAATGAGAAAGCTTCATTTAAATATTATAGTAATGCAAGTTTAGAGTATTTTAATCTTTTATTATAAACACTGCATTTAGAATGCATTGTTTTTATTGAAAAAATGCTTTTATGATGATGATAATATATATAATTTTTTTAATGTTTGCTCCTCAAAATTTAAAAAGGTAGAGAACCTCTAATTCATAATTAACTATCATAGATGCGATAACACAGTACAAGCATTATTTTTTATATAAAGGCAAGTTAATAAAAAAATATTTAAAATTTTATCAATCAGATGTTGGCGCCTTTATGGTTTGTTTACACGCTGTGGTGAAAGCTGATAAGTCAGATAACAGCTACGGGACACGAGGCATTGCTTTTGTCTTGTGGTCTTGTTACTCGGCTGCGAAACACAAGATCCCAGGTTCTATCCTCGCTTATAACAATCCGCTACAACGCCTTTAGCAAGAAAGTAAAAATAGAATTAGCGTTAGCACTTGATAGAATGCTAGCATGTATTTAATTAACTTGTTTTTTTTAAATAATTATAATATTTTAATGTTATGAGAACTATTATAATTCAAAAAAAATTTTATAGTTTAAAAAACTATTTTTCATTAAAATGAGAATATCAATTGCATCGCTCGATTTTTAAATTTCGTGGCTTCATGAAAAAATTACTAGCGATACCAAACGATTTTTATAAATGGCGAAATTCCTTTCTAACGATTAATTTTAAAGAATGATCTATGATTTAATTTATCATAGCGAATGGAAATTCAGATGTTAATAAAAATGATTTAAATATTTATATATTTTCATTCGATAGAAAGGGCAACACTTAAGATGAAATAACAAGTGTTGCCATGTTTTGTTTTGCTAAATTAAAATTTCATTTTCGGAGATACACGTTAAATAATTTAAAATTATATATGGAGAAACAATTTATAATAAGTTAAGATATTTATATTTTATTTAATTGCTCGCGAAGCTTTCGCTTAAACGTTTCTTATGTTTGTGACCACAAATTTGAAGAAAATCTATGCTATTCTTTAATTTAGATATAAATTTCTCTATGAGTATTTATGAAATATCATTTATATACAGAGTGAATCTTCTAATCGTCTCCTAGTAGTTAATTTCTAAACTTTTAGAGACAGGCATTTACTTTCAGCTGGAATTTTTTTAAATTTATTTTGCATTTAAAAGCATTTTATTAAACGTATTTATTATCACGTATTAAAAGTATTTTATTTTATATTGTTTAAATCAATAAATGTAAAGTTGAAGAAATTACGGTATCTTCATTATTATATAATTATCTTTAACATTAAGAAAGTTAAATTATCTAAAATATTTTAGGTCATTTCTTTGGCCATCTCGACTAAGATCCGCCAATCAATGAATGGCATTCCCTTTGCACGATCTCGGCGACTTTAATGAAATTAAAAGTTCACGATTTGATCAGTTTCGGTCGCATAGAAGAAAAAGGAAATTCTTTGTTTAAAACATTAATGCGTCAAAAATTTTTACTGAATTCAACTATTAGGACCGTTTGATTGTATAAAAGTTTATATTTCACAATTTTTTCAGCATATATATATTGACTAAAACAACATTAGTTAGCATTCTTTACGCCATTTCGAACATCTTTCCATTAGTACATATCTATCTTTAATGGTTCAAAAATAGACATTATGGCACAATTAATGTCGGCATCCTGTTTATAGATTAAAAATCCATAGAACGCGCATTTCCAGAAATGTTACCGACTATTTTAACGTCTGTTTTTCTTGCAATAGGATTATATTTATTGCTTACTTTTATGATATGATGAATGTGTCGTAGCATATAAATAATAGAATGGTATGATGAAAAAAAATTCTTCTAGGTAAATGAAATATTACGACATGTGCAGCCACGCTTCCAGAAAACACCCATTTGCTTTTTTTCCAGTATTATGATTGCTGAGAATACAACAGGAAAAAAAAAAATACTTGCACTTTAGTAGTCAATAAACATAATTTAGGTTCAGTACTCCTGTAGCAGACCCATTAGGGGTAGTTGACACTTAAACAGTTGAAATCGTTTCCCGAGAAAGAAGGCCGTTAAACGTTTTCGGTAGCAAATCCGTGGCTTTTTTTCGGCTCAATTTTTACACATGCGTCACTTTCACCCTCCGCATATAAACGCAGTGTTATTCTTTTTCCCAAAATACGCCTTCGCATCAGCAGCAAAACATTAGAAGCAGACGGCCGGTATTTCTTGGATTGTTTTCAAAGCTGTCAAACGATTTTATTTCGCGTGTGTCCTCTTTCATTCTAATGTTTCAGCTGTTGCCATCTTTCTTTTTCTAGCGGGATGTGTTATTGGAATTTTCCATTTAAAAAGTCTTTTTGCGCGGATTCTTTTCGGTGATTTGTCGGTTGAGTTGCTATATTTCTTGCCTTACTTCCTTCCCTCTCTCTATCACCCCTCCCCACCTGACTGTCGGTCGTCTGTTTGAAGTTACTTGCTCGTGTCATCGCTCGCCAGCAGAAAAAGCCGAAAACAATTTATTTTTCGGCTTTTTTTTTTTTTTTTTTTTCTCGGCGCCAAAATATCGTTTTGCATCGTAATCGACCGATTAAATTCCTCGTTTCTTCGATGTGGGCGTTTTATTTTGATGTGCATGGGGGGAAAGAAGAAGATCAAAACGATAAAAAAGCCGCCGAATATAAAATCGTATTCTGAAAGGGATTTTAAAGTTTTCTTTATTCTTGTTTTTTGAAATGAAAATGGCATCTGCTTATCCTCCCCCCCCCATCTCTCTTTCTGTCAGTGAAGGAAATGTTCGACAGTTTATTTCGAAGTATAAAATTTTATTTCGATGGCAATTTTTTTACTCATATAGTATTTTTATTTATTTATTTATTTTTATTGTCCAAGCCATATAACGGCTATATAAGCCGTATATATTACCATGGATTACATCCTTAAAAACACTTCCTTTATAATTTTAAAACAAATATTTAAATTTAAGTTTGGATTACCCAACCTTTTTCAATGGTTTATATCATTTCTAAATGTGCTAATATAAGTGCGATAATGGAAATAAATTAATTCCAGTTTAAATAATTCCAGTCTAAAACATGGAAAGGGAAAAATAGTAGTCATAATAACATCAAATAATAAAGGTGTGCATTTCAGGAAAAAAAAAAAAAAAAGAAAGAAAGGAAGTTGAAATTTTTATTTTGCTATAACTTCTTTAATATTGAAGTCGGGGGGGGGGGAAATCCAATTCGCCAAATTAACGCCTCATTAAGACGGACAACTGATGGATTTAAAGTTTTTCTATAATTGCAATATCTTAAAAGTTAGGTGCTAAAAAGTAATTTTCAAGCCCTAATTTTGACTGTTTCTAACATGAATAATTTATGTTGCCAGTTTTGAAAAAAAAATGAAATAAAACTTTTACTTTTTGTTCATTTACACAGTTTGAAATTGTTTAAATGCACATGAAGTAAAGCTTGAATAAAAATAAAAGAGAAATTTAGAAAGAGAAAAATTGAATGGCAACATTGCGTAAAAACGATTAGCTTGAAAATTTCCAAAAACTACGTGTTTTTTAGTTCTTAGTTTTTATTTTTATTTGTTATTATTATTATTATTATTTTGAAATTAACTTTATTATCTCGGAGCTTTTGTTAATTTGATGGTTCTTTAGTATGATGACTGCTTCGTTATTGAGAGTATACTGTATTAAAACAAATATTGTAATAATAAAAGACAATCATTATGGCTTTAACCCGAGTATGGGTACTTTTATTAACCGATTAATAGCAATTAATCGCCAAAAAAAGATCTGCAAAGATATCATGTTAATCTGTTGACTATGTTCGTCAATGACTTGCTGTTAAGCCTAATGTTTGCCAATGGCTTGCAGTTAATAGTAAATACAATAGTGCTGAAGAATATTAAAAAAAAGACTGATGATAAATTTCCATTTACTTCAATTAATATTTATAAATGAGACATTTAAATGCGCAATAATAAGATCTTAGTTCTCATATTAATTAAGAAAAGCAGACGAATTTTTTTCCTTTAATATAAATGAAAAATCAAACGATTCATTCGTATTTTCGAGCACAAAGCGTTTATTGTTTGCAAGAATTGAAAGAACAATATTTACAAACGATAGTTAATTTCTTCAAATATGTTTAAAATGCAGAGATTAACTTTCAGTTCCTACCAATGAATGCAAACTTGTGGCATTTGCTAAAGGCTTCAAAGCTTTTCAATAATATAAACTTTGTAACAAGCCTAGATTCGCATATTTTTATAATATTTGTACTTTGATATTGTGGCGGATTGGTATGAGCGAGGATAGAACCTGGGACCTTGTGGTTTGCAGCCCAGTAACATGACCACAATACAAAAGCAATTGCCCGTAGCGTAGCTGTTAACTGGCTTATAAGCTTTCACCACAATATTATTTATTTTTCAATAAATACTAAATTATTCGATAGCAATATAAACATCACCTATGGTTGCTCCAGTATGTAATATTTCATTCTTACTTCACCGTAAATGAAACATAAAGATTATATTATAATTGTCAAAAAATTCAAACTCGAGATTCTGATGAAAATTTTTGTTTCGGGCATATATTTTGTTCCGAAAAACATATATTTGACTTTATGGCCGTGTGTCAGCTGATTAAGTGCAATGGACCGGCTGATTAAGTGCAAATGGACTCAATAATTACAAAACTCAAAATGCTATGTAAATAAAATTTAGTACACGGATTTAGCATCTGAAATAGAGATTCGTATCTGTTGAGCGGTTAACCATCTGTCGGTTCATATTTTCACATGCATGTAAATGCAACAATTCTTTAACGAAATGACTTAAATCAATGAAATTCGTGACATTGTCTTGTGACTACAATTGTAGTGACTTGATAGATTCAGTAAAAATGGTAGATTCATGCCAAAGACCTATACTTTATAACTATCCCCATATTTGTAATTTGTAACTACTTTGCATAGTGTTAATGAACGCCATTCAAGGTGTTCATCACTTTATCCAATGTCCACAATTTTGTGCAGGAAGAGATGGGGAAATTAATTTGATGGTTGTTGTGGGAAGACAATTCTTGCTGGTTTTTGTCTAAGGATTGAAAGGATTTGAAAATAGTAACTTAGAGGCAGAGGAATCTACCTTTGCCTTCCAACTTGCCGAGATGAATTTTTATGTAATTTGTCGTATTAAATTAATAGTTTGGTAGAAGTACCACATTATACTTTCTAAAACAACATAAAATGATGATATTGTTTTTATGTATATATATTTTTATACCGTTTTCCCTTTATGAATATTTAGGAATATTTTTATAATAGTATGTTTTTCCGATATTAGAATAATATTTTAAATTTTGTCTTTTTTTTTTTCAGGTAAGCATTCTCTTGAAAACATCCATTACTGAAAAGGTAATCTAATTTGAAATTTTCTTAAATTATTTTCAAATGTTTTTGGCATCATTTTGGCTGTCATATAATGCAGTATCATTTACAACGAAATGCTGGTGATATTCTAAAAATACTATTGATATTCGTGTGTATTACCCAAGGATTTTAGAGCTTTTATGACATCTTTATTTTCTCTGTGATAATTTAAATGTTGCTGTATAATGATGTAAATGGTAAATGGACCTTAAATGGTGCTAATATATTCGTTTCAACATTGCTACAAACAGAGATTGGGAAATGAGATTAAGAGTCAGAAAAGCAATAAGACACACAGGGTATCTATTCTAATTGTGGCCAGTTAACTATGAAACCTTTAGAAATAAGCTCTACTTCCAATTCGAAAAATTCTCCAAATGACGAAAAACAAACTGTTTCATGTTGTTTGAATCAATACATTACGAAATCCAAATTTTTATACGATCCGCTTTCAGATTAGTTATATTTAATAAAATATTGTTATCATATTAAAATATTAAAAAAATAAAAGCTCCACACTTCTTTGTTTAAATTTGACCGAATTCTAAAATTTTGAATATCATTTGCCACATTATTTTATACCATTTTGAAAACCACGTCGAAGAAAATCTGCCAACCAAAATATGTCTCAGGAAAACGGTGATCTTTGATTGGACGAAGTAGTGATATTCAAAGTTTCATAATTCCGTCAGCTTTGATCGTAAAAGAATAGAACCTCTTTGTTGTTGTTTAAAAATTTATTGTATCAAGAATAATTTATTTTGATTGAATTTTTTACAAATTTAGGCTTTACCACTTTTTCTGCAGTATTATTATTGACGTATTATTGACTTAAATAACACAATATACAATTCTTTACATTTAAAATATTTTCGTGCTGGAAATAAATGCCACCTTTTATTGGTTAAGAAGGTTTCTGCTGGGCCGGAATTAGAATAGACATTCCATAAATTATTATGCAGAAAATCGCAAGCATCCTTATAAGTCAAAAGGCTAATCAAGACTGCCAAAAAAAATTTTTAGAGATTCTAACCTTTAGCTCAAAATATCGTTGTGTAATAATATCTTAGGCTTCATTCGTCTATCTTTATTTTATAAATTACCATTTACTCCTAAACTCCTATTGTATGGCAGCAGTAAATGCAATAACAAAAATAATAAAAAAATGTTGTAAAATACTCAATTTAGAAATTTTTAAAAATTTGGTAGTATTGGAGAAAGTAGTATACAGAAATAAAGTTTATGTCACTGGTTTTTTTTTTAAATATTTAAAGGGTGCATTATTTTGATTGATTCGAAGTTAATGAGGGAAAATGCTGGTATTTTGATTAATTTTTAATTAAAATAATTATAATTTTGAAAAAACCTTCTTTCTCCCTTAT
Organism: Argiope bruennichi; assembly: GCF_947563725.1. Taxonomy (NCBI): domain Eukaryota; kingdom Metazoa; phylum Arthropoda; class Arachnida; order Araneae; family Araneidae; genus Argiope; species Argiope bruennichi. Next base: position 52,621,857 of record NC_079154.1, on the reverse strand, counting down.
GAGCACACATTATCTAAGAAGTAACTATGTTAACATTTTGTAGCTATAGAACCAATGATTTGCCATGCATTGCATTTGGAACTTTTTTACATTATATAAATTTCAATATATGTGTCATAATTTACGTATCGCAGGCGTTACTATAAATATTATCCTGTTAAAAAATTTTAATAAGTTTTTTAAAGAATATATGAGAAAAATTTTTTATCATCATGAAAACATACGTTTTGTTGTTAGAAGTACTTAATCCTCTTTGAAGTTTGACTTACGAAACATATTTTTGGAGTGGCAACGCTCGTAAATTTTCCCTTTTAATATTTTTATAAGAGATAATAATATTTGTAATATTTTTGTATTTGAGTATTATTCGATGAATTTCATTTTAACTAAATACTAACTAAAGTCAAGTTGAATTATTAATAATTAATCTGAACCAAGTCAATCTAACTAAACATTTTAGGTTTAGATTTAATTAATATTAAAGAGCTGATCAATTTCATCTTTCAACTAACTTCAGTTAGCACATCTTTTTTTTTTTAAAGATAATTTGTGCAAATAATGAAGGTCAATAATAAGTAATAAAAAGTAAGAAATAATATATTTTGAATGTAAATTGAACTATACTTTCCATACATATAACATATCACAGAAGATTTTGAAATTCGTACAAATCAATTTTCAAATAATGAGTTCTAACATTTAAAAATCAGAATAATTTTGAAGTTACAAAACATCGTCAGCTGGAACTCCTATTATTGTCTTCAAAAAAAAAAAAAAAAAAAAGAAGAAGAAGAAGAAGTACGCAAAAAATTTAGAACAAATTTTTAATTATAAGATTTTATTAAAATTTCATAAATGAACATATTTTACTAATTATTTTTATTAATTATCGTCAGCTATTTTCTCTATTTTCATCTAATGAAACTCTTTAATCCATGGTATTTAATAAAATTCTACTTCTATTTTTGCTTAATCTTCTATATTTGTATATTTCTCTAAGCTTCTATGAATATTTTTCACTTTTTTTTACCGCCAAAAAAACTAGTATTTCGCCAAATGTTGCAACCCCGTCTCGGAAGTTGTAAATGACTCCATTTGGCATCACGGACCATGTCTGAAACCCAAAGGCAGTCAGCCAAATACTCCTCGGAGAGAAACAGAAAAGATATCAGGAGAAGATGGGGAGGCAGCAGAAAAGAAGGAGAGAGAGAAAGAAATAAAAAAGAAAAAAAAAAAAAATAGAAGAGAACAGGGAAGAGACTTTCTCTCCTTTTTCCCCTCGCTGTCTTTACGCCTGTCAGGATAGTTCGTGAAGTAATGTGCTTCCGGTGGAAATGGAGGGAACAGGTCATCAAACAACGAGATTTTGCTGGTCACGAAAAAGATTCCGATGATGCTTCAGCTCTATATCGATTCTTTTTCCCGCTGCCGCCCCACGCTCGTGCAATATCGATCTTTTCCGCTCAGAAAGGAGCAGAGAAGAATTTCTTTTTCTTTCATTTATTATTGGTGGTGTTGTTGACGATGTGTTGGGGAGGAGGCGAGTGATCCAAGGTCAAATCTACTACTAGAATTGTTGATTTGAGTCTACTCACGGAATTCTTTTGTGGTTTTATTTTCGACGGAAGTATCTCTTTTTTGGTTCTTCTTCTCTGTGTGTGAGAGAGGGTGTGCGTGGGGCTGATCTGGAGTCCTATCTCTCTCTCTTTTTGCCATTTCTCATCGGGGGTATGGTGGGGAATTGAGTTGGGAAACCGCGAAATAGAATAAAATAGTAGGATTTGGTTGGGAATTACAAGGATTGGGGAGGATGGTTTTTGGTGGAACATACATTGGAGGAATCTTAATGCTTGTTTTTCTAGTAGTCCCTTTGGTCTTGGAGAATTTCGAGAAAGCTCAGATGAAGAAGTTTATAAATGAATAGGTTGATGGAGAGTTTTTTACGATTCCGAGTGGCACAACTTCTTTTCCTTAAGGGTTGTACAGATGTTCTATCAGAGAATTTTTTTACTCTCTAATTATGGAGTAATACAGATGCCGGACCCTTATTAATGCTGATTTAGGTATAGCCTACGCTTTGTATCCCCCCCCACCACCACCAAATTGTCCGACTGAGCAAGTGTGAGATTTAAACTAAATGCACTACTTAAATGGACTTATAAAGTGTCCTATATCTCATATAACCTAGGGTTTCATCAAGTCTAAATCGACACTGCCCCTAGTTAATTAGTTTCTAATTTCCCTTGATGAATTAATCTGTGGAAGTATTTTAATCGTACTGATCTTCTACTGTTTGAGTAGATTCCTTATTAGTTAGATTTATAACAAAATCTAATAAAGGAAGAAGTATTACACTGAACTTTTCTTAAAGTTCTCATGTTAGGAATATGTTTTCAGATTTCGTTTAACTGTATTCGTTAAATTTGTATACAATTAATTATTAATTAACTGCAGCTTATTAGCACAAAATGTTCGATAATATCTTCATGTTATTATATGGTATTTAGAATATTAAGTAATTTGGGGGAAATATTTTGCAGGTAATATCTTTCTTATTAGGTTAAAAATAATAATTTTTTTACCTAATAAGATAGGTAAAATGTTCATTGATCTGCTTATTTCTAAATAATATAATCAAAAATATTTTCATTTTGCATCATTGTTAGATTATTACCTTTTATTATTATTTTTTCTGGGCAGAAAATGGCTCTTTTTTATTTTCTCGTATGCGAAATATAAGCTATTGTAATTGTCAAAGAATTTGAACTCAAGATTTTTACGAATCTTTGTGTTTTAGACCCCCCTGAATTCAAAAAACTTATTTTTGGAAAATATCCGCCTGTGTGCCTGTCTCTGACAAAGAAAACACAAAAATGCTTTGAGCTGGTAGGCATTATTAAATCAAATTTGTAGATTTTTTTAAATCAAATTTTGAGCAAAATCCATTAAACGGAAGTCTGTCTGTCTGGTTGTACAGTATATGTTAACGCGGCAGCTACAAAACAAAGAAAGCTAGATAAATAAAATTCGGTACACATATTTTACCTCTACAATGTAAACATCCCACAAATTTTGAACTAAATTGAAAAAGGGGTTGACCGTCTGTCGGTCTATAGTTTCAGAAACGTGTAAACGCAATGACTTAAATATTTCAAATTTGATATGGGATTTTATAATTACAAGTATAGTTTTGTGTCAGGTGTTTGTTTTAATCGGTTAGGAAAAACCTGCCTAAAAGACGAATTCGATTTTGGATATTATTAACTGCGCATAAGGGATTCATCGCCAAAAAACTTGCCAAGGATAACATAACAGATTCAGTAAAAACGCTCATTTCACGCCAAAGATTAATATTTCATTATTATTGTATGCCAATGGCAAGTAATGCGTTCCCTGGTACAATATCTTTTTTTTATTAGGGAATATACGAGAAAGTTTTTGTGGACTACTCCAGCTGGTTTTAATTTGTAAAATAAAATCTCCACAAAATCAATTTTCAATTCGATTTGGCAGGCGGCCTAAGTGTATTCTTTTATTTCGAAAATACTAGTCAAACATTCGCTATTATTTATTTTATAAATTGAGGAAAAGAATTTAACAGCTCAGAATTATCATCTTTATAACTACTTATCATATGCTCTTTCCAGTTATTTGAACTATTTCCTTGAACTTTGTTAATTTTTTACAAAAAATAGAGCTTATTTAACTTTTTCTTCTATCCAAACTTCAGAATCAAAACCAGAGGAAATTGTCTTTCTGAAACTGTCTCGCATACTCTCTAATATTAGCGTAATCTTTTTCTCGCATAATATTGTGGCAACATTATGAACTCCACGTGTACTCAGATTTTTATTTTCAGAGTTGGTACATGAGTATTTTTTCCTTCTTAGTATAGGAAAGTAATCCGAAGATGCGTTTTGGGCGCCTTTTTTTGACAAACTGAAACTTAAACTTGGCGCGAACTACATTTTTTAGAAACAAAAGTTCTTTTAAGTAAGTCTTTGCATCTCTGGGGTATCGCATTTATATTTATTAGAAATGACAGCGCAATGGATGGCCAACCATTTGACGGATTTTATTCAAAATGTGACACGGGTTTACACTTCTGATGCGAAATCTGTGCATTGAATTTTATCCATCTAGTTCATTGTGTTTTGCGCTTATAATGCTCACTTGCACTACGAAGCTAGACAGATTTCATTTGAAGAAGTTTCTTTCCAAATTTTATAAAAGTTACAAATTTGATGTAAGTATCACATACCAAATTTTAGGCAGCTAGCTTGAAATGTGTAGGAGTTTTTCCATGGAGGCCTGGAAAAGGGAGATAATAAAAAGGAGATAACATAATTTTGAGGGTTTTTTTAAAAATAATTTTAAGTATAATATATTTTTTTGTGTTCTTAGTACATAGGAAATTTAAAAAAAAAAAAAAAGTTGGAGTTCGATGTTTTATGCGATCTCATTCTTCAGGGTTATTTATAGTTTCAGAAGCTGTTTTTTTTTAATTAATAGTATTACTTTCTTTAAAATTTTAAAGTTTTTTCAAAATTATTTCTGTTATTTACACGCTGGAAACTTTATGGTTTTTTTTTCAAAGCTAATTAATCAAAATAATTAATTAAATCAGTACTCGTTGAAAGGCATGTGCAACGTAAACCTATTTAAGTGCTCTATTCCCTCCATAAATAATCAAAATATTATTTTTTATTAATAATTATATCATAAAAATATTAAGTTAATAATTATATCAATTTTCATGAATTTAGAGCTTTATACGCTCCTCTAAAATAGTTCAATTAATTTTAATCTTTCTGTTAAAATTACAATTATAATGTATAGGTGCATACAACAATATAATTATAATATATTGTTGTATATTATAACATATATTATAATTACATTACATATTAGTTGTATTAATACATATACAATATAATTATAATTATATTGCTATTTCAAATTATAATGTATAGGTGCTCGGCACTTTTTTGTCACCCCGCGGAACTTCGAAACATCACGACAAATGCCGTTGCTTTAAAAAATTCTTACCATCTTAAAAAATTTAAGATGGTCGGAAATTAGAAATGAGTGCATACAAGTCAATATTTTGCATTATTTTAGAATATCTATAAATTTGTGACAAGATTTCTTTTCTGATCGAAATTTTTTTTCAACAAAAAGCAACCAAAAGAAAGGGGGGGGGGGAGATAAAGTCAAATTTAGACCATTCATCCACATATTTTTTTTACTTTTAGAATACCTCTTTCATAAGCAGATTTTTTTTTATTATTATTTCATCTTCATTTCCACAGAGCATTGAATTACGGGCGTTCTACTGTACTTACGAGCCTCATAAAATTCTTCTCACTTGCATTAATATAGCCAAAACATCTCCAGAATGATAAGAAAGCAAAGAAACGTGAAAAAAATTAAATAAATACCAGACTTTCTATAATGATGCAATAATTCTCTTTTCACTGCTGTACCTGTCTTCTCCACCCCGTCTTTCTGGCATCAGCATGCCACACAATTTCATACACGTGGATTTATAGTTGGCGTGACATCCGAATTAGCAATCCAGATCTTCCTATGATTGCTACACGCCTGTCCTTTTAAATAAACCAGCCTATTTTCTTCTTCTTTTAGTTCTTTTTTTTTTTTTCGTTCCATCTTTTAATGTTTCATCCGACAGGTGTGTTTTCATAAAAACCGTTTACTTCTGCTACAAATTCATAGGTATTCAAAGATGGTTCAAGATGTAGACGTATATATGTTAATTTCTAAAGTTTGCGTTTGCGACTATGGCAATAACTGAAAACAGCAAACGATTCAGTTTTGTGATACTTCCGAGTGTTGTATGTACGGGTTACTGGTTGAGAACAAAGTAATGTACTTATTTTTATTTTTATTTAAAAATGTATAATATTTGCTTACATTCTTTTTTTTTATTCTGTTATTTACAATTTTTTCAGATAGCAAAGATAAATATAATCGTATGATTCGGTTGTTATGTTTGTGGATTTGCGATGTTATGTTAAATTTTTTTTGATTAAACAATAATTTGGCAAGTAATATTTTTGCGTATCTTTAAAATAAGGTTTCTGTATAAAAAGTCAATACTTTGTTCATAAAGATTTTATTCATTTTTATATAATTCGTTCCTTCTATTTTTAATGTGGAGTAAATTCTTTATTAAAGAATCAACTGAAAGAAAAATGTTCTATTTAAAAGGAGATACAAAAGCGCGATACATCTTGCAGTAATTCAAACATGTAATGCCCTATAAAATCATTCCCATTATTATAATGATGTTTAAATACCAGCAACAGCTGCGATGCCAAAACCAAATGAATAAATTAAAAATATCTTAACTCACGTTCTATAAGTGAAATATTCTGAATAGATCTTAATAAATTTTCTGTTCTTAATTATATTTTTTAATAATAAAAAATCAGTCATAAATAAAATCAAATTTTCAGCAAAATTTAAAACATTATTACGTCTTTTTTCAGTTAATAGTCATTGCGAGAAAATTTATGCATAAAAAAATATATTGTAGAATTTACTCCAACGAATTTACGTCACTTCTACACGAATATTAAATAGAATCTGATTATGCTTGTTTTATGTCCTAGATAAAAGATATCATTCTTTTCGAATTTAAATAATAATAGAATAAGTGAAATAATTTTTTTTATAAGTGAAAAAGAATCTTGATCGGATTTATTGCTTAAAAACACTTTTATTTGGAAGCAGAATAATATTTTATTGATGCCATAATCTACTAAAATAATACTGGTAAAAAAATCACCATAAACAAAATTTGACGCTTCTCAACTAAAGTTGAAAATGAAAATAAAAATATAATCGTTTTCAATAAAACCATTTTGCAATTGTTCGTATGATATAATTTTCAATGTTTATGGAATAAAAACTTCAGAAATTGAATTCGAAAAATAACATGTTATTTAAATATTAAACAAGTTTTATCAGAAAATGTGAGATTATTTCTTTTCTGATGTTTTTTTATAGCAGTGGTTTTATTAACATTTTTATACTGCTTTAAAATGTATACATATTTAATATATATGCGCTTTTAATGAATTTTTAATTTTATCCTTTAAAATATTTATTATTAAACAGGTCTGTGAGTATTTTCTTCTAATAAATAAAGCATTACATAAAGCATGTTGTTTAAAAGATACAAATCTGCATTTTTGTGAATGATGCGTTTGCTTGATAGATTATTTGGAGAATGCAATGAAGTTTATTATTGAATGAAGCTTTTTTCAAAATAAAACTAAAAGTTACACTTTGAAAATGCGTGTTTAAATTAAAATTCGGAATTTGTATTATTTTGTTATTGTCAATGGAGAGTTTGAATAACTTTCTTAAAATTCTTGTAAAATTATTTCATAAGTAAGTACTTTTGAATATAATAATTTAACATTAAAAAGTAATGATTAATACTTCAGAAAATAACTGATAATCTGAAGTATTAAAAAGTGTAATTAATTTTTTTCTGTTACCTTTACTGGCATTTATAAACTTATATTTTTCTTAGAAATATTTGGTTCCCATAAGTGTTTGTACACTTGTGAGTGTTAATGGCATATTGTTTTGTACTTAATATTTTGGAATGAGAATTTTCTAATAATAGCTATAACTATTTCTGAACAATGGTTCATTCAATATTTTGAAAATATATAAAGGCTATTAAAAAAAAAGGAAAAGGCAAAACAAGCAAAGAACTTATCTCAAAAATGTTTATGTATATTTTAAAGAAATCTATACTTATTAATAAATATTGCAATATTTTGATGAATTAGTACTTAGTAATATATCCTGCAGATGTGCAACAGTTTTTAAACGCCAGGACATGGAGTGCAATTGTACTAGTTTATTTGTTATTTCTATTTCAGTGATATTCTATTTTTCATCTTTACTGTTTTTAATTCGATTTTTGCATGAATGTTGACTCGTCGTACTCCAGTTTTGTCTAAAATATGTTCTATTAGATTTAAATCTAGCGACTTTCAGATTTTGTGGACAATTATAAAGATACTAGAGGTAAATTCTGAAAGCAGTGAGCTTAGGATCGTTAACTTCATTTTTTTAAATGCTGTTTCCAATACCCAAACTTTTGGGCTAATAAGTTTAAATTTTCTTTAAAAAATATTTAAATAAATAGCATAATTCATTATTCAATCAATAAATAGCAAATTATCTAGCCCTAATGCTCACCTGTAGGTGCACCCATACAAAAGCAACTTCATCGCCATGTTTTAATTCATTACCATGTTTATTACGCCATGTTACAGAGAAAAAAAAACCTATACACTTTTACTTTCAAATCCTATTTCTTTGCCATTCATGCCTATATCTGGATCATTGTCGGCTGTCTTTTTGTGCTATCGTATATGATCTATTAACTGCACATAATTACTCTGAAAAAATTCAGCCTTATCATTTTTTTAACCTTGTTTGGCTCTTATAGCAATCAACTAATTATTATTCAAGTAATTGCTGAAATTTAACGCTTTCCCATGTTAAGGTTGATTGAAAAAATTTTTAATAAATAAATTGAACTTTATAATTTTTATTGAATCAGTAAAATTTCAATGGTGAATGGTGCTCGATCCATGTTTGTTTTAAAATATGAAACATGTTTGGTTTTATTTGCCTTCCTTCGGTTCTATAAAACACTTCACCGCGAATGCTTGTTGTGTTTAATCTATATATGTGTGTGTAATGATATTTTAAAATTCAATTTAAATCCTAATTAATTTCCTAATTTTTATCTTAATTTAGCCCTTATTAACTTTCATTCTAAAATGAAATTTTCTCTTATTTCCTGGTCCAATTCCACCTTTTTTATTTAATCAATGCAACACGAGTTCTAAAATTGCTGAAGTCGACAAGTTCTCACATTCCGAGTGAAGGGACAAAAAATTGTCAAGCTAAGCGAATTCTTTTTAAAAGATACCTGGATTTCTCTATCCTAAACCGACACGTGTAAAGAAATCCCTGTCGGAATATCATGGTATATAATCATCGAATTTATATTTCTGTCTCTTTTTCGCTCTTGTGCTGCGCTGTGAACAGACGTGTTTCGTCCACGCTTCTTGTATATAAATCATGTCTTCTGGGATGGAATAAAAACGAAGTTTAAAATTCAAAAGCGTTTTCCCTCTCTTCGGTCTCTGCTTAAAAAGTTATGTTTATATATATATATATATATATATATATATATATATATATATATACCTCTTGACAGATTCGATCGAAATTTATTCCAGACATTCCTTATCAGATGGATTAATCACGCTTTTGAAAAATTTCTGTGGCTCTCTAAATGATGAGTTTAACTTCTAAACGTAAATTCTAAGCAAGCTGTTGCTCAAAGAAATTTTTTATACCATTTTGAAAATCATAAAGTTATCTTTATAATGACATCACTTTCATTATCACTAATTTGTAATCAATTTTTCAAAGTTAATTCAAAGATAATTTTTATCAATTTCATTTTTTTGCCGAATTATTAAAACTATTTCGCTGTTCAGTCAAATATATTTTTCACAATCGTCTGTCAAAGTTATTATTAATTTGGTTTCTACAGACAGTTTAATAAAATTTTAATATGCACGTGTAGTAATTGTCTTTTAATTGCACGTGTAGTAATTGTATTTTAATTGCACGTGTAGTATATATTGTCTTTAAAACTGTTATAATTTCTTTAACTGTTTGACATAATTTTGTCTCGTATTTTACGATTTGAAATTTTTAATGCGTCGATTTGGCATATAATTTTATTTTAATTAATTATTTCGGTATTTTTTAAGTTTGAGTTTATGTAAATATGATTTTATTTTATTTAATAAGTTTGTTAGATTTTATTGCATTATTATCTGCTATAATGAAATTAAAAATTAACGATTATCCCAAAGCTTAAGAGTACAAATTAAATAATAATTATTAATTATGATTAGAGGCCTTAAAAACTCTTCAATAATTGGATATAAGAATTCAAAAAGTTTTAAACATAAAGGAATATATATATATTTTCATATTTCCTTACGAATCTGTAGAACAAAAAAGCGTAGATGGAGCTGTGGGTACCGTGGGTAATTTAAATTAAATCTTTTATGCGTGATGTTCATGCTTTTCTCAACATAGGAGGGGTCCCATGACACCTTCGTGCCATTTGTAAACTTAAGTGCCTACATAATCTATTTCGAATTACATGCTATCTTTTGCGATAAAATAGTTAGTTCCTTAAATAAACTGCTCAGATAATTAGAACAATTTTTCTTCTAGTGCTCTCAGCAATGGAGAAAAAGCACGCGATTTGAAAAAACAACTCGTTTATTGTAACAATATAATGTATTTTTAAAAAAAAACATGAAAAAATATTTTTTTTAAAAATTCTGAATATTTAGGGGGGGGGATTGCATGGTGATTAAATTCATAAAATTAAAAAGGAAATTAAAAAATTTTTTAAATGGTGCAAAAATTAAATTCGGGCTATCTTGTTTCCAGAAGAAAAACTTCAACATTTTCGTTAATATTAAATTAATTAAAATTTGAACAAAAAAAAAACTCACCAATTCTACATTCTCAGCTTTTTAAGTACAACTACACCGAATTTGTTAGATATTCGTCTAAAGATCTGTCTTGTAGACCGTCAATGCAGACAATCATTTTCGTTTTCAAATTTTTGTTACAGATTTTCTATCCTTCCTTTATTGTTCCATATTCATAAATTAATTGCAATTACTATGAGATAAGACCTTGAGAAAAATGTATTCTTGCGAACCCAACTAATATTATTGCAAATGTAATGTCAGATTAACTCGTTTTTTACTTTCTCGTATATGAAGTATAGAGAAAATATTGTAATCGTGAAAAAATTCGTATTCGATATTTTAACGAATATTCTCATGTCTCAGATCTCCCTGATTCCGAAAAGCACATTGTTCTCATTATGTCTGCCTGCGAATACTCTAACTCAAAAACGTTTTGCACTGGATAGGTGAAATTTGGTATATGGAATTACGATGAAATTTGTAGATTTCTATCAAATTTTGAACGGAATTTATTCATAGGATATCTATCTGCCTGGCTGTTCGAGTATAATTTAACACGTTAATTACAAAATGAATAGAGCTAGATAGATAAAATATGGTACAGAGATTTAACAACTAAAATAGCGATACTTATCAAATTTTGAACAAATATATGTGCTTGTGCGCTCGCTAACTCATAAGCGCAATGACTTAATGAATTTTGGTATATTATCTAGTGACCACAACTGTAGTTTTATGCCAAATTTTGGTGCCAATTGGCCGACAAAAAAACCCCCATCAAAATAGAGATAGATTCAATAATAACGCCAAATCATGCCAAAGATCTATATTTCGGAACTGTTATTCACCAACAGCATACAAAGAATTCGAAACTTTCTCTAAGATCCAGAATTTTGCTTGACAGAAATAGGAAAAGACTTTTATTGGAAAGTGCGCCAGATAGTTTTAAGGAAACCAACCCCGCTTTAAAAAAAAATTGTTTTAAATGAACTTTTTTTGTTACTAAAGATTTAGAAACAAATGAACTAAAAATGGCTATAAGAATCAGATTAATTAGTATAAACATTGTCGTTGTTTTTGTTAGTGGAAAATGTCTCTACTGCTTTTAAATTCTGGATATTTATAGAGCACGACTTCTTTGCTGCTTATGAAGAGATTTTTTCCTTTTGAGTTATTATTATATTTAAAAAATATGCTTATTAATTATTATATTTATAAGAGAACGAAATCATAAATAATTGTTATTATTATCACTTGATTTCTATTGACAGCAATGCCCCACGAATCTTTATAAATTCAAACTTTATAAAAATAAAATAACTTGTATTAGTTTTTAAAAAATGACTTAACAATAGCGTAGGCAATTTTTAATTAAAGAGAAATCGTTAGATATTGAATATTTTTTGAGGTAAAAATATTTTTAAAAGAATTTATCTAATTTTTATATATAACGGAAAAAATATTATATGCATGAAAAATGTAGCCCTTACTGTGATTTCTAAATATAATAAATGAAATAAAAATATTTTAATTGTACTGCATAAAAGTCAATAATAAATTGTTCTTTTTTTAAAATAAGAACATAAAAAACAGTAAACATATTAAATAGTTTTGTTGTAATGATTTCGTATTCCAGCTGAATGCCGATAATTGTCTGATAAATGTATTAGAGAAAAAATGTTTTAATGGCTTCATAAAAATATTAAAACCATGCAATTGAAAATAATTTTGTGATACTTATGAGAAAAAAAAAATTAAAATTAAACTCATTTGCAGAAATTTTATTTGTTATAGTGAATTTCACAATATTATTGCATCTCATAAATAACAAGTTTGTAAAATAGCTAAATGAGGATAAATTTGAATTTAAAAAGTAATTTTAATAAAGTTATATAAAATTTGTAAAAACTATGGGTTTAAAAAATTTATAAAAATAATTTTTAAAAATTATAAATAAGTACATAGATTTAATAATAAGCATTTTACTTCTAAAATTGCTTGAAAATAAATTTATTTGTCATACTTAAATAATATAACATTGAGCATAACTTAAAATAACATTGCGCTTAATTATTTTATAAGGTTTTTTTCATTAATATGTAATTTCTGGTGTGGAGTAGTACTTAATACAATTATGTGAATGTTTTATTCCATAATTATATGCTTTGTTATCCACTAAGTGCACATAAAATAAATGGAACCAAAATGGTGAATATTCCCTTAGTTACGTAAATATTCCGAGTCAGTCAAGCATTTTTTTCATTCGCTGCTCTTGTCAATTAACCTTTATGTAGATCAGTTAGTTTAGCAACCCGCCGTTTTACTATCCGAAAAAGAACGCTCCAACTTTCCAGCGCCACCTATCGGTAACTTTCGCGATCAATAGTCTTTCAACAAAGCGCCCGAAATCAACCGTTTACAGTCAGCGTCTAGCGGGCGAACAGCGAAGGCATGTCGGCTGGCTCTTCGCGCGTTTTATGATCGGATTTTTCACCATCGTTTTTAATATTGTATGCAAATGAATATGTAATTAGATGAATCAACAATTTTCAATGCAATAGACTTTATTGCTATTTCTTCATCTATTGCTTATTTTGGATTTTAAATATCTGTCTTTGTGAATTTGAATAACAAAATGGTTTCAAGCTTTTGAAAAAAAAAAATTATAATTCGAATGATTTGTGGATATAAACAACTGCCATCTTTGCACATTCTTCCCCTTTTAACTGTTGGATTTTAATTTGCACGTGTATTCTGCAGAATATATTCAGAAACATGTTATTTTAAATATCCATTAACTATTGTGTCTAAAAATTATTTTTAGCTTTTAACCGAATTTGAAGTGATATTTGTGCTAATCTTGACGCTTTCCATCAAGTGTTCTCTTTCATTCAGTGGATTATAAAACAATCATAAACATTCTACAATTGTGAGTTTAAAGATATTGCAAATTTTCGCTTTCTGTGTTTACGAGTCTTTTGGGATACCCAACTGCTGGATATACCGTAATATTTAGGTAAGTTATTCGATATTTGTCAGGAAATTAATTTGTTTTTTTAAAAAATAAATCAGATGCCAATATTCAAATTAATCTAAAACATAAAAACAATGCTTGAATTCTTTTGTAATTATCAATATATTTCCGAAATTGTTGACATTAAAATACTATTTTTTATCTCCGCATTTCTATAAATATTACAGCACTGATTGTTTGATTGATTGTTCATAGTTATATTAATCTATTTAATACATAGGCGCTTGCAAAGATACAGGCCGAACTGTGCAAAGTAAATTGTTATTTTGTTCATTTGTTTACGGTTTGTTCGAGTGTTTATTATTTTTCCTCTATATTTTTGTACAAAAATAAAATTGGACCAAATGAAAGAAATGCTAGATTAGTATATAAATATGTATTGGAATTTTATCATCAGTAGCAGTTTTATTACTAATAGATTTTGTATTTCATCTCGTTGCATGCGAAAATTTGACTGTCCCTTTTGTCTGCTTCGCTAAGAAAATATTTGTTTATACTCCACCGTACCACATTAGTGCTGAATATAATCACTATTCTTTCAGAATCGTTTATGGAATACTGCGTAAAATTTTGAATTTCTGTATTATGTTTTTAAACAGCTAGTGTTTTATCTTTTAAATTCGATTGTGTCCAAACCCGGTGCACTTAATTCATTAAACACTCTTCACTTTGACGGAATCGTATTCATTCCATTTTCCATTCTAATCCTTCACCCCCTCTCTACACCCCCAAAATAATCACATTGCATATATCATTAAAAGTTATAAAAATATTCAATTAATTTAAATGTGTTTGAATGGCTTTTCTGAATGTACTATTCAAAGAAATGTTACATGTAACCCGAAATTCTTTGTAATGTCTTCTAAAAAATGGCAGCGTATTTCATCCACGTACAAATAACTTGAACTGAAATGCCTTTATCGGGCATGAATTAACCTATAACTAAATGTTTTCTCTTTTATTTATTGACAGAATCTACATTTTCTGAGCCTCCAGCTGCAAAAACGAATTCCTCGTTGATTATTTGCGCTTTCAAAATAATTTTCTTTTTCTAATGTCGATTTCCGATTCAGATTTTCAGTAACAACTCATAAATGAAAAAGAGAAAGTTATATATCATTATACTTAAGTAAATAATCCTGAATGTTGTTCGGTGTATTTAAAATTATCTGATATGTCTTCTCAGAATTTAACACCAACCGTCAATATTTTGTATTATAAAACTGCATATTAAAGCAAAACTTGTTTTTTTAATTCGTAAAACTCTCTCTATTGTTCTAAGGTGCGAAGAAAAGCATTTTATATAATTCACTTTTAGCTTTATACATGCTGTCACTTTGAACTGTAACTTACTGTCGCTGTAAGGGTGAAATTATATATGAAATTATAAAACGAAAAAAACAACAACAATATCTTAAGGAAAATTTAGCAAAAATTAAAGAGATAGTCACACATTAAAGCGATAGGCAGTTATTCAATTGATCGTTTTCTAAACCCGAAATTCATTGTAAACAGTTTGGAAATAACAGTTTAGTTTAAACAAATTGGTTTAAATTTTTTATATAAAATGCGGAGCATTAAAAGAAATGTTTTTAATTGATGTGTTTCG
Source organism: Argiope bruennichi (assembly GCF_947563725.1). NCBI lineage: Eukaryota > Metazoa > Arthropoda > Arachnida > Araneae > Araneidae > Argiope > Argiope bruennichi. The sequence goes on along the minus strand of NC_079154.1, from coordinate 52,606,628 downwards.
TAGTCGATTTTGTATTTTATAAACGTATTTTATCTTTATTCACCGTCCATTTTAAAGTACGTGTCTACGTTCGAGATGAATTTTTGAAAAACGTTTGTAAATAGTATATTTTTGAATATTTGCAGAAAAATTTTTGAAAAAAGTCTTTTATGAAACAAAAATACACCAATTATGTGGCAAACGTTTTTTAAAATAATCTTAAAAAAAAAGTCTTTTTTGGCTGAAAAGAGATATACAGCAAAAATCTTCTTGTTTAGAGGTTTATCAAACGATTTACTTAAAATTCTGCAGATAGTTTAAGAAATATTTTATCTAGTTCCTGAACTAAAATTAAATTCATTCTTTAATTATTGGAGGTTCAACCGATAAATGACACAATATTTTCATTTTTTTTTCATATAGTGAAGCATTAAAATAGCTACAAAATATTTCTAAATGAATAGATTACTTATTCTCTATTAAGAAATCACTATAGCGAATTTGAATTTAAAAAAATATATGCATTAGATTTTAATTTATGAGGTTTTTAATAATAAAATTCTATCGAAAATTAGAATTTGAGAAAATAGCATCTAAAGATATAAAATTGTATTAAAGTGTAAATAAGTGCAAATATAAAAATCACTGTAACTTTCTAAAAATAGACACAAAATTCTCGCGGTTTTTTTAAATAAACCTGTTTAAATATTAAGAATATTAAATAAAAAAAATCATCTCAAATCTTGGCCCTTTCGCATACGAAGCTATAATAGTTTAACCAGCAAACGCTGGGTTAACAATCTGAAATACACAGTATGCTTTTATATGTCAGCATTTATGCTTTCACACACTTATTCTGGTAAAAGAAAACACGTTTGAAATACAAAATGCTTAACTCTGCGTGTCTGGATTACTTCAATTAACCTGATTTAAAGATTTGAATGATTGAAAACTTCATCTATTGTGTTGATTTTTTTTTTTTTTTTTTTTTGGCTTTTTAAGATCTATTTTTTTTTTTTTTTTTTTTTCGAAATGTAAATTGTATTGAAGTTCCTTAAGGAATAAAAGCAAAGACCTGGAAAAATATCGTAACGTTTGCAATAGCACTGGGAAAACGTGTTTCAATATTTTTACGATTTCAAAATGTACTATTTTTACTGTAATTTTTTTTTTTTTTTTTTTTTTTTTTACAAAATTTGTGCGTAACGTAACTTACCTTTTCCTTTGCAAATGATCTAGGATTCTTTATTCCATCTTTATTTATTTTTAAACACTAGCTGTTCCAAGAAATGGCCCTCTATACCTGCTTTTGAAGTGTCATGAAATTTTCCAATTATCATCTTGTCGTTTTTAATTAAAATCTACTTTAATAAATATTTAGATCAAAAGAGCAAAACAGTCATTGAAGTCTTTAATGGAATTTGCTTGATTGGATTGTCTTGCCAGTTCTTCAAGTTTGAATCAAATATGAATCGAAAATAAACTGAATTAAGGGAAGCGTTTCTGTTATTATTTTATCAATTTTCCTATACAAGCATCCCTGATTATAACATTAATGATTTTTAAATTCTAAAATATTGCCATCGAAAACTTCAGGAGCATATGCAGGAGCCTTTTCTTTAACTTTCTGCATTTGCCGATTTCTCTTCCGTTGAAGGAGAAAGAATCTCATTTTCATCCGAAATATATTTATAGTGACCCGGAATTGAATATTAAATCAGAAAACGAAATATTGATTAATGGTATAAAAGGGAAAATGCTGTATTAGATTGTTATTTGACAAATTTTAATGAAATTCTTGAGATTAAACGTATCTTTACAAATTTTACTAACAAATGTTGAAGAAAGAAGAAGAGAAAATTTTGAGAATCCCAATATTGCGTTGTATGAACCTGAGTGTGAGAAAGCATTGATTTATTTCATTCAATCTCTGAAATCTTTATACATTAGTTTCATAATTTGTTGGTTAATATTTCGTAAAATTAAACAGTACTCTCAAAGACACGGAATCATTTTGTTGCCTTCAATTTTATTTGATTTCTTGTTAAGGTTCCAGAAAAGGTTACCAGATTTCTTGATGTTTTATAACATTTTATGTAAAAAAAAAAATTGTTTCACCTTTTCGTTTCACTCCAAATATAATTTTAGATACCAAAATATTTCGCCAGTTAAAACTTTTGAATGTTGAGGACCGACTCTATTCTGGGGTCTCGACAGTAAATTTTTCGCTCGAATATATTAACTGTATTATATTCACTTTATCTATTTTCTGAAGTGACCTTAAACTTCTTGAGTATTAGTTATATCCGGATTTAAAAAACTGATTACGCGATCTGTATTAAAATATTTCCACTTCTATTTTTGCATAGATTGTGACAGTTATCTGTCTATTTACCTATCTGATGAACGCCTTATTATTATTATTGGAATAGAAAATTAGGGATTTTTAGCAGCAAAGGCTGTCATCCCTAATGCCAGAGAGTCAGAGTTAATAAACATAAAAAAACTTCAGTGAACGAAGAAAAATTTGAAGAAAGCGCTTATGTAAAACAGTTTTTTTGGATGAGAATTTTAAGAGATTGAAAGTGAGCTTGCTCCAAAGGTATGATGTTCTTTGAGTTGAATACTTTAAAGAGTGTACAAGAATATGTTCAAGGCCATTTCTTTGGTTACAGGAGATACAGTTAGGATTGTCATAGAGTCCAAATTTATTCAGTAGAGCTGGGGATCATCCAGGTGATTAGACGTGTTCATATCACATCTTCTCTTCTCTTTTTAATGAATGCCTTAAATGGTTATTGCTTCTTATAATAAAAATAACATGTTGCCAAACATTTTGTCTCAAGTATTTTGCTTATTTCATTTTTGCTGAGAATAACTTTTTATTGTAATGAAATCCATGAATTTTTATTAAACGGTAGTCCGCCGTGGATATTCCAAGATTTCATAAAACTTTACCTCGGGAATGTTTGAGAATTACTTATTTAAAATATAACTTCGAGTAATGTCCCTTTTTTATTCTTTCCTTACAAAATTCTTTTAACTGACATGTAAATCCTTAATGTAATGCCATGTTAATCCGTAATGTAAACCTTTAACATAGATGGCTATGTTTCAGATCGTATTATTACATATACGATTTACCTTTCTTTTCAATTTCCATCTATGCTTCTCTTGTTGAATTTCTTGATAAAACGTCTAAAGCATGAACAAAATTTAGAATAATAAAAACTTCCGTTATAATAATATTTTAAGTATCTTAACAGGAATTTGAATCAAAATTAACAACTAACAATCTTTGGGGAAAAAAAAATATTTTATTCATTGCCAATCTTGTGCCTTACATGATTGTAGTAAAGCAACATAAAAGGCTGCATAAGTTTAAATACTTTTCAGTTTAGCGTAAAGTAGAAAATTGTGTGATAAAATAGCATCTGTATCTTTAAAACGAAAATTTCAAGGCGTCTTTCAATTTTATAAATCTGAAAATTATGTGTGTTAACATTCTCATGGAAATAAATTTACAGTTCTCATTTTCTTCATTCTCAAATATAAATGCCGCATTTTATTTAACAATTCTTAAGTTCATACGTTTTACGAATGCACATTTTTTTTTTTATTTCTTAGGAATTAATAAGAATCAATTAGTCAGTGAGAATTCTGCGGTTTTTCTTGATATCACCAAACGACATTTGTTGCACCGACTTTTTACATTAATCTTTAGTCCTAGCTTGAAAACATTTTTTGTATATATAGCTTTCAAATAAAACAATTTCGATTGTCCCGTTTTATCAAATTCAACTTTTCAATAAAACTACCGAAAAAGTATTTGGTATTCTATAATATAACAATTTATTATTCAATATAAAATTCTGAAAAAGTACGTGTAAAATTTTTAATATAAAATAAATATTTTATTGCATAAACATAACTTTCTGGTAACATAAACATTGTAACGTAATATTTATTTATTCTGTGGAATAACTTGTAGCTAGAATATCAATCCGGTATTGATTTTTTTTTAAACAAACTCCGAATAGAAAACCAAAAATAGAAAGAACGAATTTTTACTAAACATTTTTTGTTTATTCGACTAGGAACAAGTTTTCGTTTACTTTCCAGTATTTTTTAAAATTTATTTTGCATGTTTATGTTGTTTAAATGCATGTTTATGTTATGCATAAAAAATGAGAATTATTCAATGACATATTGCGAATATTCGTCTAAAAACTGTAGTTTTAAAGTGTAAAGTTTTTCTAGAAGTATATAATTTACTATTTAATCGTAAATGATATTTTGAAACAAATTTTCTTTAGCCATATTTAAAATAAAAAAGGTTAATATAAAATTACATATCATTCTAAATTTTACTCGCACAATTAACAAATATTGAAATTTCTGTATTTGTAAAATATTATTGTTTAAAATAACTGTATCATAGAAACACGTTTCAAAATAGCCAGTCATAACAATAGATATAAAAATATTGGTTTATCATTTTAACGAAGTGGATTATTGATAATTAAACAACAATTTCCATTGCAATAGTTTATTAAATTCTGCTGTGTTTGTTTATTTTATCATCCTACGTATTTGAAAAAGATAATTTAAATCCTATTTTAGTAAAACTATGAAATAATAGCAATTTTCAATTTCTGTTTCAGCATACATGTTCTAAACGCCCTTTATTTTATTTAGGATAATGTTATATTAAAAAGTAAACACTCGTATAGTCTTCAATCTATTGTATAAACTTTTGTTGAAGAATTATAATTTATTTACTTAAATATAATGAAGCTTGTATATTTCTATTTTAAAAAGGGTGTTTTAAAAATTATTTATAATTTTTTGTTTTCAAGGTAACCATTCTATTAAATAAATAATAGAATTTATTTAATAGATTGAATTTAAGTCAAACATATTTATATATATTTTAAAACTGTGGCAACGAATTTCCTTATAAAATTTCTATGCACTAGCTGTCTTTAGCAATCGATTTATTTGCCTAAATTTTTTTATTTGGTAAATTATTATATAGAATATATTTTTTGTAAGATTCTCCTTGTTATTTAATAAAAGTGAAAAACATGACTTTCACTGAATCTATCTTCACAAATTATAACGCGTGCAAATTAAAAAATGTAGATACTATGTAATAAAAGTGAACATGAAAATTCTATTTTTAGAGTTAAGATCCTAGAAAGGCAGTACGTTTTTTTTTTATAAATCTAATTTCTTTTTATTTTAACTTTGGTAAATGCAGGCGGTTTGATATTTTGATGGATGAGTTTGAATTTCATCATAAGTTTAAAAACATTATTACAAATTCTATATGAAATTTAATTTTAAAAATTTATTAAAAATGCGAAAATGAAACTGATGTCATTATAAAGGTTGTTTTTTTGAGTTTTAAAATATTACAAAAATCATCGTGAGATAATAGTTTTGGAAGATAAGAACATCTAATTCCATAGACAAGTCGTAACGATTATCTATCTGACGATAATTAAGTTTAGTTTCGCGCTCGTTAAAACCTTCTGTTTGACGCCTATTTTTAACATCTTGATTTCTTTTACATCTCCTTTCCTCTGAGTGGTGGTTTCGGTCACGTGGCAAGCCATCTCTTAGCATTTCTGATAATGTTTTGAAGTTCCGTAGATTTAACTAAGCGAAGCACTGAATTAAATGCAGCTGTAAAAACATTCAGTGTAGTAGTCGGAAAAGTTCGTTCAGCAATTTGTTGACATTTGACTGTTCCCGTTCGACAGTATGTAATAAGAATGATTTCTATGCCACGTACGTTAACGTTTTATGTATGTAGAATTTTTTTTAAAAGGAACATCAAATAAGACTTAAACGGATATTTTCTGACGACAATTGCATAATATCTGGATATTAAAATGGATACAAATAATACATTTCAAAAATTTTATTAAACGGATTTAATATAAAACGGAACAGAATAGAAGGATCTGTAATTTAAATTTTTTCGTTGCATTTTTATACTTTGTTCTGTTGTTCAAAAACCATAATCTCAATGCGTAATATAAAAATAATCAATCAGTGTGTTTTATGTATTCATATTAACATGCATTTTACTGAGCATTTTCATACTTTTTGTGTGTATTCGTTATATTTTTTCAATGCATAGACATCTTTTAGTGACAGAAATTGCCAAACGCTACAATGATAGAATTTATTTTTTATTTTAAAATATCTGCTTTTACCAATTATACTATAAATATTGATCGACATATTTATTAGTAAATCATTTCTGAATGAATTCACTTTCATGATAATGGCCTATAACGAGGAACGAAAACGTCCATTCTACATAATCAATTGCGACACAGTTTTTTTTTTTTTTAATCCTTCCTTTGTGATTTAAGTTAATTGATCGATTCATAAAACATAGTCCGATTTTTTACACAAAATACTATCTTACATTGCAAGGTTTAAATATTGATATTTGTTTCGCTTGCAAACTGATACTATATTTTTTAGCAAAGTTTCTTATGAAATTATAATGCAAATGCATTTAATCTGTTAGGAAAATTTTCAGAATAACCGCCTTTAAGACATGGGTTTATTTTTCTGTTTTGATGTGTCGCTTCATGTTTTGACAAAACTTGCCTACTTTAGAATACGTCGGACACTTTGGAGGTTGTTGAACCCAATTTGTGGGCACCATCTGTGTGGATGTCATAGAGCAATTAATGTCAGTTGCTTTTCCTCATTAGCGCTTTACGTCACCAATCCGCGGGTTGACCTTTTATTTATATGCTTTAAGTGTGCGCATCTTAGTTTCTTTATTACCACCTTTTATTACTACAAAATTACCTCAAATTTATTTTTAATTACCACAAAATTAGTAAACATAGTAAAAAAAAATCTGTAGTCTTTCTTAATTACAAAAATTTTCTGATATAGGTCTTTATATTATTTCAGTTTGACAATATATCGTGTAGTAAATGTTCTGGTTTTGAATAAAATGGTTTTTAATGTCTTTTTTTAAAAATTTATTTGTAGACAGTGAAAAAAAAAGTGGGTTAGAATTATATATTTAAAATGTAGAATTATCCATAAAATTTTTTACTACTCATGGAAAATATTGAATAATCATAATTTCGCTGACTAACGTCAATTTTCGTTTGCAGTAAGTAGACTTATGCTAATGCACTAACTTCGGTTTTTGACTCTTGCCTGGCATGATTTCTTATTTTTACCTCAAACCTTTTTTAAAGCCCCAGCTTTAAAATTATGAATATGATAATTTTAATAATAACAAAATTGCTTGAAATTCGGAAGTATAATACGATAGTATTTGTTTTTAAAATGGAAATTATAAAACGAAAATCTTACAGGAGAAACTTAACTGCGACGGCATTTTTGCTGTTCTCAGACTCTTGCTGTGAAGATTATTTAAAAACATCCATTATATATTCGCTTTCTCTGTTTATTGATCCTCTAAAGAATGACACATTCAGGTTGAATATATAAATTTATAAAGATAAGATACATAAAGCCTTTATAACAAATTTAATAATATGAATTTTTATCAATGTTACGATGATACGCTAAATGACGTTGTGATTCATATAGAATTTAGAACTTCAAACGTGAATTAGCATTTTTTAAAAAATTTAAATTGTACAATTGTGAGGAATAAATTTGAAATGCATTTTATTTTCAGGAATAATTTTTAATTCAGGACTTTTGCTCTTTAATATAATTAATGAATTTTTTTTTTTCATTTCAAAATGGTTTTGAACAGTTTGTTGCATTTCCAATATATATATATATATATATATATATATATATATATAATATTTCTGAAAAGTAGAAGACAGGTTTGAAGACATAGACGAGACATTGTATTTTTACTTTCGTTTTATTCTCTCTTTAATATCCATCTCGGGAAAGCAATTTATTTACAAGCAGACGCAGCGCGACACAAAAGCAGAAGTAAAGAAGGCAATGAGGGACGAACAAATGATCACTAGTCTTATATAAGATAGGATTTCCAGCCACGCGCCGATGGAATACATATGTTGACCTTGCGAAGGGCACTGAAAGTATCACTTTCATTTGATACGTAGTACTGATGGCGCATTAGTTTTACAGAGGAATTAATTAAACCGAAAGTGGAATTAGATCAAGAAATAAGAGAATATTTTTAGAATGAAGTTACTCTGGGCTAAATTAAGATAAAATCTTGGAAACTAATAAAATTGAAATTAGAATTAAAATATCATTACACACACACACACGCACACACATATATATATATATATATATTAATAGTTACTGTTTTTTCCTAGTATGTTTGCAAATTTTAATTTCAGAAACCAGTAGTAAAATTAAGTGCACTTCAATCATCGCTTTAAATGTATCTATAAATGTGCATAATTATAGGTGAAAAACACTGATAGTATCAAAATATGTTGACTGGTTAACGGTCCCATCGCCGCGGACGGGATGTGCCTCCTTGTAATGATTCCACTTGGTAGGGATTATTATGCGTAGTCCATCCACATTACCCACATTGGTGGATTTATTCAAACTTGCCATACCTCACTGTGATTAGACGGGAAATTCTTTGATTCGCGTTTCTTTAATAAATAAACAACTTAATGGGCCACTAAAGATCATACATCTCTAAGAAAATACTTTATAACTAATGGATCTAGCAGCGACGATAACTTTTTTTGTCTAATTTTCATGTTATTTTGTCACATTCCATACAGTCCTGATTATTTTAGGAAAAAGGCATCCGCGAAAACAAGCTATACCGAAATCCATCCTGTCAGCAGAAAGACATTCATCAGATCCACGCACTCTGTCTCTAAATATTACATGACTGAATACACACAAGTATCAGAAACATTTTATTTGTTTCTGCTGCTGACAGTGAATAATTTGTTCGTGACCTCTTCATTTGTCAAAAGTAACTGGCGAGGAACACACACACACACAAAAAGAAGGGTGGAACATTTTGAAGAATTAGGTTTCAATGGCGCGAAAAACCAGTGTTCCCTCTTTCGATTTTTTGTTTGTTCTTTTTCTTGTTATCCAACGTCTTATTCCTGCTTTGGCTTAGAACAAAGCAATCAGCTATCAATCAACACCAAAACGTTCTTTTTTTTTTTTTTTTTTTCAATTTTATTTTTGGTCTGCCCTTAAAAAAGAATTTAAAATAAGATCTTGTTTGCTCCAGCTTCAAGCTATGAAGGATAGTGGATAGGGGTGTAGGGAGAAATGGAACGCAAACCCTTTAAGAACGCCACCGCATAAGTGATTGCTTGTTTGGTTTACAGCTTTTCCTCCTTCACTTCCTCCCCTCTTTTTTTTTAGTTTTCTTTATTCGCTTCTGTAAACGTTGGATTTCCGCCAAAATGCAACCGTCCTTCCCAAATGAAAACAAATGGCTCGAGCGGTAAACGAGTTAGGGTTAGCGTAAAAAAAGAATAATGATAAACAGAAAACGCAAAAAAAGAAAACGAAAGAAATGTAAATAAAGAATGCTGGAGAACGTTTTGAAAGATATAAATTTTACCATTAGCTTGATTTACATTCACCCACACTCTTGCGGTTGGAACATTAACCGCAAACTGGAAATTTAACCTCCAAGTTTCCGCGCTTAAGAATTCTTTCTTTTCCGCTCAGCTGGAAAATTCAATCACGTGGTATATTCTATTTGGCGATGAATGATTACTCTTGGCTACATCTTTATTATATCTGACTCGTCATATTTTAGAAATAAATTTTGACCTTCACTAGTGGAGATGGTTGAAGATATTAATTATTTTTTGGCGTGTTTCAAACTTGTTTTAAAATAATACAGAACTGCCTTTTTTATATATATAAATTGCAGCTTAAATTTTATTTTAAAAATAAATTCAACAAGTTTTAACAATTTTGTAATTCATCAAAAATATGAAAAAAATCGTAATCGTTTTAATTTGAAAAGAATAAATAAAAACCAATGATTGATCATAATTATTTGCCAATGATTGAATCTGACTTAAATGAGTAAAATAATTTATTGAAGATTAATTAATCATTAACCCTTTCAGGACGAAAGATACGCATGTGCGTTTGCGTAGATTCTCTGCATGGTCGGACGACACCTTCTAGTGGAATTTGAACTGCGGGACAGTTGACTCGCGGATGCATTGAGTTTTCGAAACTAAATGTTTTCTTTTAGATAGCGTTATTAATCTATCTTTTGAATGATTGGTTTCATATACTGGAATCTCTTTCTTCAAGATCAGATTGAGGGTATGGAATTAATTAATGGGTTAATTAATTGCAAAAATTCACAATTAATTGTGAATGACTGGATTTTCTGAAACTTAAGTGAAACACAAACTAAAGAATATGAGAAGAAACGTGCTCATTTGAAGTTGTGATTCATAATTTCTCCCCTCGTATGGGATAGAATGCTATAGGAAATATTCTAAAAAAATTTGCGCCAATGATCTTTATTTATTAAATTTTAAATAAAAGGTTAATTATTATTTTTTCTTATTATAATTTAAATAAAATATATACTATCACATATTTAAAATTGGTTTCAATTTTATGCGAAGGGTATTTTTTACCCCTTATTACATACATTTTTACAAAATGTAATGAGCATTAGGCTTAGCTACAAAATACATATCAGCCGATGCGGACAGTCGGGCCTCATCAGGTTCCCTTCTGCAAGAACAGTTCTTTCGGTTCTCATACATCCTTGAAAAGTTAAAAATTATCAAATCTCCATTTAAAAATTTATCGGTATTTGGCATTTAATATCTTTTAAAAAATAATTGAAGCTTTATCAAAATGTGAAGAACTATAAAGGACAACAGTGGTAATAGGTTTCTATAGTCTGTTGTAAATTTAACTCTGCAAATATTTTAAATTTAAAAGTTTGTCTAGTTTTCTTCCTTTTTTAAATGAAATAATGAATAAAAATGATCGGACTTGTAATACAGGTGGATAGTAAATATTTGATGAAAATAATAACATTGAAATTTGTTGCTACCTTTTTTTAATATCGATACTTTCGTTAAAGCAAACGTATTCTATCATTAACAAATATTGTAACTAATCACTATTTTTTCTCACAAAATGTATTGTTAAAATCTGTAAATTCGTGTAATTTTTAATATTTTAAAAAACATATTAAGATTAAATTTTCTGTATTTCATTCTAAAATCTTGTTTTCAAAATCTCCTTTTGTAATATACATCAAAAAATGTAAAATGAAACAGAATAATTTAATTTCTTTTTCCAATTACGTATCCATAAATATTTTAAGAAAATTCTTTGAAAATTTGTTTAAAAAATGTTTAATAACTATGAAGCTGTTCTTGTTCTAGTAAAGCCCATTTTAAAAAAAATATTTATAATGATTTGCAAGAATATGTTTATCCAATGTTTATGATTTTTTAATACAATTTTATGCACGAATAATTTTATTCTTCATAATATTTTTTTAATTCTTTATCGAATGAATATATATGAATTTTCAAAACAATTCTTTTGCGCAAGAATAGTGGCTTTTATTCTTCTCTCTTTTCGTTTGCATTATGTCTTGTTTTTCCTATATTACCATTAAAAAATGAAATAAAAGAAATACAAAGATACTAATCCACTCAGAAATTATTTTCATAATATTATAACTAAAGCCATTATTCTAATAATGAAAGTAAATATTCACCTTTAATTAATTATCTGCGTGTATCTTTCTCTGACGTTTACTATCATTACCATTTTTATATTTGCACAACTAGAAAAATAGATCCTGTTGTAAACAGATTTATTAAAGGACTGATTATCAGAGAACGAACATTTTATCACATTTATCTGTCATTGAATAATTATGTAAATAAATCATTTTTCCTTTCTTAAGACATGAACACAGTGTTTTAAAAAATCACATTTTCCTTCCCAGCAGTATTAGCTTTCCTTTCAATTCTTTCCTCAAATCTGGCGAGCTCTTCTTTTATGCGCCAAATGTAAAAATCGTTACGATTAAAATTAATCGCTGCCAACTCTCACAGGAATGACAAACGATTTAAATATCGGCCTAGCGAAACATTAATGAAAGACTCTCCGTTGGGAATTTAGCCAGCTACTTAATATGTAATCCATTTTAATGATCGTCTGTATGTTTTGAGATCTGCTAATAAGTAGTGTCAGAAAAGAAATTTACCGTCTGCTGTTTTTTTAATGAAAAGAATTGAAGTGAAGGGGAAAAAAGAAAAGAAAACGATCTGTTGAAAATCGGAAGTTGTTTCGAGCTCTGAAAATAAATCACTGGAGTAATTTTTCTTTTGCTTCGTTACAGAAATAAAGAATCGGAGGGCTCCACTTTTATATATTAAAATGTGTTAATAAATCGTATGTTATTATGGAGGCTTCATTTTTGTTCGGTTTAAAACGTCATTAAAATTGTTGCAGATGTAATTATGTTATTACGATTTCTATTTAAATGTAATTAAAGACTATTTATCATCGAATTAAATGCAGTGAACTCAGCATTTATTTCATTTATTAATCTTTTTTAATTATTAATCGTTTTTGCTTTGTACTTAATATGCGACAGTATGTTTTTATTCAATTTATGTTTTCTATTTTTCATGCATAATTGCGTTGCAGTTTTGTTCCAGTTTATTGCAATTAATTGTTGAATCATAAATATTCAGGCACAAAAATATTGTTTTTGTTTACTTTATTGAAATTAATCATATTGTTTATTGATGTTATGATAAGAGTACCTTTTTTCGATCTTCTGAAATAATTTACTTGGATATATATCTGGCAATTTTCAGTTATCCGCGTTTTTATCAATGTTGTTGAAGAATTAAATGTTATTGAATATTTTTTCGATTGAGAAACCTTGACGCCATTTCATTGTTTTTTATATATTATTAATTGGAGAATTTTTTTCTTGTTTTCCACTTTGCTTTGAAATTACTAATGTTATTTAAACTATGAAAATATAAATCTGAACTGTCAAAGACTGATGTTAAACTTGCATAATATTTGCATGTTTTTAACGTGACATTTGTAAATTTTCATCTATACATCTGAAATTAATAGCTATTATTCTGTAGCATATGTCCATTTAAATAATTTTGATACATAGTTTTATTGATACCCATATCTAATTTTTGTTGAATGTCATTATTAAAGAATTTCTTCAGCCGTT